>NC_042997.1:40225271-40230271 GCF_006345805.1 Octopus sinensis
GCCAATCTAGCTCTCTCTCCCTCTCTCTCTCTCCCACACACACTTAAATACACACACAAACATACACACACATACACAAACATACATACACATATGTATATATGCGTATATATGGATATATATATGCATATATATACATATATACATATATACATACATGTACATACACACACATATATTACATACAGTGAATACATTCACACGAATGCATGAAAACATACACACACACACACACACACACACACACACACATATATATATATATATATATATATATATATATATATATATTATATATATATATATATATATAATATATATATATATATATACATGCACACACACACATATGAATAGTATTGACTGAGGGGTTAGATCGTTGGATGAGATGACTTGAGATTAACTTTAGCTTCCATCTTATCTATCTATCTATTTATCTATCTATCTATTTATCTATCTATCTATTTATCTATCTATCGATCTATCTATCTATCCATCCATCCATCCATCTATCTATCTATATGCGTACACACATACATATGTATATATACATTTATAAAATCAGTGTATATGTATGTATCATTATATGTATCTGTGTGCTTACAAAGAAATATGTGTGAACAGTGAACATTTGGTGGTAATATTTTCATGGTTTTAAACATTGTTGGGCTGACATAGTAAACCGTGAGAATAAAAATGTCTTAGAAGTAGAAAAGAGACAGATAAAGATGTTGGCATGGATGGAAAATAACTTGTTATCAGAGATTAGAGATTGGCTGGAACAAAAGAGTGAGAAGTGCGGAGATAAACCCACCTCCTACTAACAAAACAGAAAACCTTTATGTTGCTTGCATTAATTATGTTAATATCATTATCACTTCTGTAACCAACGCTACCACCATCTCTAGTACTACCACCATCGTCGCCGTTGTCGTCGTTATTAGAATCATCAACGACTAAAAGTCTCAGCCAAGTGTATCCCAAACCACACACTAACCTTTTTAAAAGGGAAAAATACTTGATGATGTAGATTAGTTGCTCACTAGTGGACGGCTTTTGATTACAGGTGTACTTCATTAGATCTGAACTATAATTAAACAACAAGCACAAGTACCATCGCATTCTATATCATTATGGCATCAGTTATTACCACGATATCAACCAGCGACCTCCCCTCCCATCATTTCCTCCATTTCTTCAGCATTATCAGTCTGCTTCAGATATATAGACTATATATATGTATTTTCTATATGGCAGACTTGATTAAGAATTTATTTATATTAATCTATTTTCGTTCTAATTCTGACATTAATTAAAATCTTAAGACGTGCTCCAGAGAAGGTATCTACGAAGTAGGTTGAAGCGAGTATCCAACATTATCATTACCATCGTTTTATGTTGGCATTTTAAAACTATTTTGTAGTGCATCAGCTTGCTTTGCCAGGATGTGTTCATTGTTCAACACTGGTCTCCATATAACTCATATAACAGTATGATTAACCACTAAGTTTATTACTATTTCTTTTCTTTCCCATTCTGATTCGCTCTACTAATGAAGTATGAACAATAATGAGATCATAGTATATACTTTCTCTCTCTCCCCTTCTCCTTTTACAACGTTGATAATTTAATTTAATATAATGCAAGGTTTAATGAACCCTAGATTACTGACCATATCGCACTGATGAGATCCATCTAGATCGAAATAGCAGCTATATACGAATGTTAAGGATTCTATAATTAAATAAGATAATGAAATATAAATTGATAAAAGTGCATAAAAACACTGTGTTTCTTTCACTTTAATTACAGATATAATTATTTTGTTATATGGATGTATTTTATTATTATTACACTAGTGCATGCTAATTTAGTTAGCAGATTTTTTTATCTTGAGGTTTGGCGACTTGACATCAAGTGCCATGGTTCTGCAGCAATTGTTCCGGCTCTTTATGTTCTTAGCTTAAATCTCATCGGGTCAACTCTGCCTTTGTTTCCAGGTAGATAAAATAAGAACTAGAGAAGTGTTGGGGTCGATGTAATCGACTAACTCCCCTTCACCCAAATTGCTGACCTCTTGCCTAAATTATAAATAACTATTATTATCAAGGCAGAAAGACAGCAGAATCAATCATTAAGGAGTCGAGAAAAAATGCTTGCAGTATGTCTCCGAAATTTTGCATTCTGAATTCATAGCCCGCCGGGGTCAGCTTGGTCTTTCATCCCTTCGGGGTCGATAACATACATGCTAATTAAAGGCTAACGTTGATGGCTAATACTCTTTCTGTTCAAAATTGCTGTCCATTTTTTGACTCAGGGTACAATTGAGCCTCCGAACATTTTGTGCTTCAGTTATTGGTTTTGTTTCACTTATACACGCAGTATTTTGCTTATATTAGTTTTAGGATCCTTATACGTTGGCAGTTTCTTTGATTTCCTTCTGGATAGTTTCGATCAGAAGGGATCGATACGTTTATCATAGTGAATACTCTTCAGTTCTTGTTCTTAATAGTTATGTCTCGATTGTTTGCTTTGATTTCATTCTGAATTTGGACAGGCATCGCAGATAATTCATGTCAAGCCATTATCATGTACTATATGTGGTACGCGCCTATCTCACTTATTCATTTTCACATTGAAGTGTCGGCATATTCCGAGTGTCGTGTCAGTGAATATGCTCGGATTTGGCAATGACAGCGCAACCTGAAATAACGAGTTTCAATATCTCCTTTTTTGGATTGTTTAGTCTCTTTCACGAGTTACTTTTTCTTGTAATTGGTAGCTTAGCATTGATCTTATGCAACTAAAATCAAATATTCCTTTTCTATTTTGGGGCCAGAACATTTGAACCATTGTTGGCTGCCACTCTGGCGTACATCCTTTCTATAGAGACTGGCAGATATTAGTCATAGAATAGTGTTTTTCTCCAATTCTCTTCAGTATAACTTGGAATTTCATTTCATTTTGTCTTTTGTTTGTGTTAGCCTTTCTCTATTGTTTACTCTTTATTCAGATCTTTTCCTTCTGTGTATTTACTCTCTGACTTGTCCTCTTTTGTTTTCCTTTACAAAAAGAAAGATTTGTTTTCTTGTTCTTTTATTACACCAATGAGTTTCTCGTTGCTTACATTTAAGTGTTTTTTCAGTTGTTATTTTATATTATCTTTTTTCCTATTTGTATTCGACTCTTTTCTTCCTGCCTGCAGGGTAGATTAGGTATGTTCCATCAATACAACATACCATCAATGAAAGGGTTGTGCCTTCAGAAACTTGTTTATAGCTTAATGGTTTTATGTTTTAGTTCTTCGACATATCTAACTTCTAATTTATTATTTTGTAGCTGTAGAGAATAATTTGGATGGCTATTGTATTTATTCTTATCGTCTAATTTCTAGAACTGAGTTTTGTTTTTAACATTGTCTGATTCTTTTGTCGCACGCTTTTCTTCTTCAATTATATGTGTTGTATTCCTATCAGTTTCATCTATTCTGAAATATTTGTGTTGGTTTCATGGTTTATTTATTTGTTTATAGTGTCTAGATGTTATACAATGTACTCAATTTTACCGAATTTATCTCTTTGTATAATAGCTTTGGCACGTATGTCTAGACCTATACTAATTTTTGTATCTTGTCTGAATTCACGAACAATTTTAGTAGGTTCTCTGTGTATTTTTAAAAATCAGACTACATAGGAGAGTTTATAATCTATTCCCTCTATAACATTAATTCACTTATAACTAGTAATTGTTTCATTAAATTAAAGATGAAGAACCTTCTTGAATGTTTCCTCTTCTTACGTACTAGTTAAAACTTTTTCTTTATTTTATTGTCATTAACATTGTTTCTCAATTTAACATAACAGTATGATGCATCGTATCAGCAATGGAACTGTTTCATTGACATCGAATATTTCCTGTTTCTAAGTTTATTGTATACTAATTAATGCTTATTATTCATTAACATTCTTTTTTTGTTTTCATCATTTTCACGCTAGTCTTTATAGCATCACCAAGTGAACTTCCGAATTCCCGAGGTGTTCACATTATTGTCTTTTGTAAAATTGGTGTTTGTATGTTTCATCAATATTATTTCGTGTGGAATTTGTGTCGTTGTTTCTTGTGATACTTTAGTGTTTCGTCTCTATGCTGAGTAGGATATAGGATATGTAGTTTGATTTGTGTTAACTTGTTGGACGCTGACTGCATAGAATTTGTGCCGTGTGGGTTGCGTTAGTCGTGTTATACAGGGTGTCCCAGAAGTCGTGCACCATTCTGGTTTTCATTTAAAATAATTAAAGCATTTTATTTTATCATATTTTTTCGGCATGTTTTATTGTAGTGAGTGCTCAATTTGAGCATTTGTTATGGTTAATTTCAATAACGTGTTTTTGAAATCAGTAAGGGTGTATTCTTTTAAAAAACCTGGGTGATGCGCGACTTCTGGGACACCCTGTATTGTTTGTTGGCAATATTGTATTACATGAGTTGTGAGAATTGTTGTTAGTGTATGGGCCGTGTTGTTAGCATCAGAAGTTGTAGATTATGTAAGATTTAACTAAACTGAGAGATAAATGAAAACAAACACCAAAAAAAGGCGGAAAAAAGTAAGAGCTACAACTGCATCTTCGAAGAAGTTTCTTCTAAAAACTAACAACAGTAACAACAACAAGATGCATACAAATATAAACAAGCAAAAACAAGCACAAACATACAGAGATATAGTTTTGGCACTCTCTGATTCCCTACACGAACAGAATGGTGAGAGTTACGATGAAGAGACGGGAAAATAATAGCAGATGGATGGAAGCACTCCGTCGGTTACGACGACGAGGGTTCCGGTTGATCCGAATCAATGGAACAGCCTGCTCGTGAAATTAACGTGTAAGTGGCTGAGCACTCCACAGACACGTGTACCCTTATCGTAGTTCTCGGGGATATTCAGCCGGCCCCTTGAAATACAGGTACAACAGAAACAGGAAGTAAGAGTGAGAGAAAGTTGT
>NC_042997.1:40232771-40307771 GCF_006345805.1 Octopus sinensis
AGGATATATATATATATTTTTTCCTCTGTCTTCCCTTCTCGGGATCTTTCCTTCTCCTTTGTTTCCGACGAAGAGCTCCGCTCGAAACGTTGAACCCTCCTTCCCTTCTTTCCTGAGCGTCAAATAATACTTTAATTGTTCCACGTCCTCGCGTTGCTGTGTTTTTTTCTGTGTTTTCTTGTTTGGATTAACCTTATATATATATATATATATAGCAGAATGTATGCTCCTTCGAATGAGGCAGGGTATAGTGTCATTGTGGTCGTTAAGATCAAGATGTTAAGCAGAGTTGGTACTCTAAACGCCTCCTTGCAGGCTGGTGCCATGGCAGAAGCGTTCGGAGACTGCGAGGATTATTGGCTCATAGTTGCTGCTTGTTTTAATTACTGTGTTTTATCGTACAATTTTCATTTATTTCGTGATTTATAAATTTTTAAAATACGTTTCAGTCATATAAGGCGGCGAGCTGGCAGAATCGTTAACATGCCGGGCAAAATGCTTAGCAGCATTTCGTCCGTCTTTACATTCTGAGTTCAAATGCGGCCGAGGTCGACTTTACCTTTCATCCTTTCGTGGTCGATAAAATAAGTACTAATTGAGCACTGGGGTTCGACGTAATCGATTTAAACCCTCCTCCTGAAATTGCGAGAGGAGGGTTTAACACGAGAGAAAAACCAGAAGGAAAACACACCAGGATAAAACACCACCCACTAAATATTCAACTCCATTCACAACAGCAACAAGAAATTGCACTCTCGTCGAACTTTGTACCAGTAAGAAGAAAAGAAATAAAGAATTATTAACTCTCATAATACAAACTGGGGATATAGACAGAGGTAGAGGCTTTCAATAAAAGCAAGTGAAAGTTCCAGAGGACTTGAAATTGGTAAGGCTGCCGATAGATAGATAGATAGATAGATAGATAGATAGATAGATAGATTGATAGATAGATAGATAGATAGATAGATAGATAGATAGATAGATAGATAGATAGATAGATAGATTGATTGATTGATTGATTGATTGATAGATAGATAGATAGATAGATAGATAGAAATAATATGAGAGAGAATTACTTACATGACGCTGGCAACACCGGCGTTATGACCGTAAACAGATTACTTCTGAGTTTACTCAAAAGCATTTAGAATATTAGGGCACGTGATGAATGGCAACGTAAATTGTTTTCCAAAATGTAGTTATGTCACATTATGTTCTGAGTTCAAACCTTGTCAAGAATGATTTTTCTTCCCCACTTTCTGGGTCGAAAAAATATGTATTACTCAAGTATTGGAGTTGATGTTATCGATTATATCATTCCTCCACCAAAATTTTGCAATTTTGGACCATTGCTAAAAAGAGAGAAATTAATTAAATTTCTTTAATATCGAATTCTATAAATTGTAGTATCATACAGATCAGAGAGTCAATATGTCAATTCAGTTCCTTCAAGCTAAAATTCAAATTATGCGACACATCACACAAACTCACTATAATTATATGCAGATTTAGGCAGAATATTTTATGTATGTATTTCTAATCAAATTATCAGATGCTACATCAAAATATAACATTCAATTAAATGTAAGTACACTGATCTGGCCTTTTTTTTTTCTTTTTTGGTAAATCTTCTAACGTGTGACTGATTATGAGTATCTGCTGAATTTATAGTAATATGGGAAGCATGCTTATTATAATAAATTTCAATTTTTTTCTGATATTTCATAACAAATTTGCTGATATTAAGAAATATTTTCCTGCTCAAAGAAATCATATTGTAGTGGTGTCAATTGTTCAGAGTTGGTTACTTCATTGGTTTCAATAAATTTCCTATTATGCTATGCAAAAAAGACACGGTCCTATCAAAAGTTTTGACAGTACAGTTGGTTATGATAGAATTTCGAAGTAACAAGATTTTACTTATCTATATTCTGATTGAATCGTCTAAATGTAGAAATATATGGCCATGAGCTGACATTTTGTGGCAAATCTGAGCTCTATCGTGATTGTATTGCAACTAAATTTTAACTGTTTGACATATTAATGAATTGGCTTTTGAGTCACGTTAAGTAAAAAAAATAATGGAGATGATTAGTTTAGATATGATGTCTTGTGGTGTTGGGATTGTAGTGTCAAGAAAACGGATTCTAAATTCTGGTATATCAGTCTGATAGATCAACTATTCGTCTTAGGTTATCTTGGCCTGGATGTAGTGCACTGAAAATATTATTGCATGAATTTGCAATTTCGTGTATCACATAGGAACCCAACAATATATAATACTAAAACTCTTGACCATAATACTAAAATTCTGTTGACTACTGATGATTATTTTGTGTTTTCTTCGGACGTCCACACTATTCTCTAAAAGAAATGTTTGTCTCCTTTTTGATTGTCGATTTTAGTTTTTCCTACAGTACTCACTACTTTGTGTGAACAAGATTGCTTTATCTGGTGTAAGATGATTGCCCTCATTAATGAGATCTTCCCTGATTTAGTTGAGTCAGTTTAAAAACAATTCTGTCGTAAATTATTTCATACTACCGGCAATTAAAATGTATAGTTTTGTCACGAACTGTTTAATAAACTAACGACCTTGTACTTTATTTTTGAATTTGTAACTTGAACGCAGGATATGATCGAAGTATACTTTGAATAACTAATTTTTATATATATATATCTTTAATTTACATCCCAATTATTAAATACGTCTCAAGTCTTTTCACAAGCCTAAGCAAGTAAAAGACAAACTTTATAAATTTTTCGTTTACACTCGGTGTTCTAAAAATAATTAAACATGCTCTTGAAACTTATTATTTTTCTACCCGATTAGTTGAGCTATTTGTGATACTCTGAAAGAGTCTTTGTCCAAAAGGATCCGCTGCTGTTACTTAGTAATAATTCTCTATTTGGATCAATCTCTGTTCTTCCTATATAGGTGTAAGCACTGCATCTATATTGGCTGTATGTAATTTAATTTTCCTCCATAAACTTTACAATTTACTTAAATTCCAATATATAATATTGGTGTTTAGTTTAAAGTTAAGATAACTATTTATACATGTATTTACACATGTTTCCAGATTAACAGAAGTGTTTGAAGCAGTTGTATACTATCAACTTAACGTGACAGTCTCATAAAGAGAATCACACCACCGCTATTTAGCCCTGGGAAGCATCAACGCTTCCTGTCGGCCTTGACACATTTCCTGTGTCCTTATGTTTACATAGGGGAGACAAGCACCCCCATCCAGCTAAGCCTGCAGCCAGACACATTGTTTCTGAGTCGTTGCTCGTCATCAGTCTGGAGTAGCATGGCTCGCTAGCTGGCTGCAGATACCTGTCTAGACTTTGTAAACATATATAATTTCAGTGAAGTAAATTCACTGATCACGGAAAATAGAAATAGAAGCGTTTGAGTGTTGGATAAAATGCCTCTACCTGTTTCGTTACGGTCTTTTACATCTTATAACAAATCATGCTTCGGTCAACTATACCTTTCAGTCTATCGTGAATCGATGGAAATAAAGAACCAGTCAAGTACTGGGGTTGATATAATCGAGTAACGCTTTACCCAAAATTTCCGGCCTTATGCCTTTACTAGAAATAATAATATTAATCAGGCATTGTGAGTAGGAGAATCGGTAAAGCGTCATGTATTTAGTTACTTTCATTAGCTTTTGAGTTTAAATCCCCGTAAAATAAAACTCACCTTTCCGTTAAGTATTGGGGTTGATTTACTTGATTCTTCTCTCTTCCGTAATTTTTGGTACTGTGCCAGAGATCATTGTTATTTTTATTAGTATTCTTAAAAGCTTATCATAAATCTCACTCTAAGAAATTTTTTAAAAGGTTTCGCTGAATGACCGTTCTTTCCTGGTAGGCGTTAAAATTTAAACAAAATAAATAACGATTCTCACCCCCACTCCTAGCTGGAATGTTGTATATGGTTGAAATTCCTAGGTTTTGATTCAAACTAAAGCAGTTTCTTCGATGCTATCTCTTATACGTTCACGTGTCCTTATTTCATTGTATTTGAAGTAGTGTTCTCAAAATGTATATTTAGTTTACTATATCGTTTTAGCGTTGGTTCACTCCTACATTGTATAAAAGTGCACCGGGTGAAAACATTTTCAATATGTTTTCTATTCTTTGCTTTAGTATCAAATGACAGAACGTAGGCATTTCCAAGTGAAGATATGTTAAATTGTTTTTCGCCCACACTTTGATTCCGGCCTTGGCAGATACTTACAACAGTTTGAAATATAAACAACCTTTCCAAAGTATCTATAAATATCTCTTCCTTGTATTCATTCTTTTTTCTTACTTCCTTCTACACTCATTTAGTTTATATGTACTCGCTACATCGGTTACAAATGGATTATTTTAATCTATCTGAAACTCTAAAAATTAATATTATGTTACTTAATGAGGAGTTCGATTGTATGAGATCTTTTGTAATCAAAATCTGGTATCTTCAATGATAAATTCTGCCTCGTTAATTTTTCTGACAATAACTGACATTATTTTAATTATCATTTAAAAAATTTTCTGTTTCAAAATCGAATTTTCAGTTTGAAATTTAAACTTAGAAGTTCCCATAAAATGAGATCAGGAAGTGTTAAACTGAAATTATAATGCAAACGTAGATCTAGAATAATATTAAAATTTTAAAACTATTTATTGCTTCAAGTTACATTTTTTTGTAAAGTGAATTTTAATTTGTTTCAATTTGATTTGCAACTTATAGTGTTTTTTGGGGTTTTTTTTTTCATCTCAGTTTAAACTGCATATTTATCAGAAAACAGCTCAGTATTATAAATCTGTAATTTCAAACCGAAAACAATGTAAATAAAATACAATTTAAAAGTTTGAAATCAAAATTCCAATCTTGTCTTCCATAAAGTGTTATGATAAATAGATAGAAATAATGTCATGCGTAGAGAGAAGACTCCAGAGACCGCCATGTTGCTTCAATGAACACAAATGCTGTAAAATTCTGTAAAAATAGTTTCAATTATAATAAAAGGTAGAACTTTGGGAATCAAAATAAATAACGTGCACTGGTTCGTGGGGATGTGGTCCCTTAATGTAACATCGTATACACACATACTCACTTATCGTGATTAGAAAACATGTTAATGTGTTTATATATCATTCTATTTTATATGTTTGATATATTGATTTATTTTCACACACACTCACTCGCGCACACGCACACAACAACATATTTGTTTAGATTATTGTAGGCACATAAATGCGAATATCTGATTCCCAGTTTCTTGTGCTTATCACTTTTTCAATATTCCCCAGAATTTTTTCATCTCTTTTCTGATTAAATTTTGTCTTTCAGAGAGGTCTTCTATTCTTAGAAAATATATATCTTTATATATAAAAGTGAAGTTGTGTGTCTGTCTCCTCCGATTTAGATTCCTAACTACTCCCACATTTTGCGGTACAGTTTAACTAAAAGTGGGTATCTTATAGTCGTGATTCATATCGAGCCCTTCTGGGTATTAGCGCGCGTCTACGATGAGTCTACGATTAAAAAAAAAATTTACCATAATTTTTTCCCATTTGTAATGAATTTTTCTGCTATTATATAAGGGAAGTAACTCTCTAAAAATGTATTATTAAATCTCAGAAGGTAAAAAGCTACAGTAATACCCCCTCCCCTTTGTGGTTAGCCATATTGAGATGGCTATTATACTTTACATCTCTAAAAATGCTTATATAGTTATTTCCTTTACAAACCCGAGCAACGCCGGGCGATACTGCTAGTCCATTATGAATCTGTTATAATTTTTGAAGTCGTCTATATCATATTTTCCCTATTTCAGCATTGTATTGTTTTCTCCCTTTCCCTTTATCTTGCTGTCTTTTAACCCCTTTTCTTGTTTTTTTTTTCTATTAATATTTCTTGTACGTATTTAAAAATATCCTTTTTCATTTTGCTTTTGGAAATTCTTTCATTCTTTTCTTTTTAATCTTAAAAGTGTGAGATATCGCATAGTGATATCAAATGTCATATTGTTCCTATATACCTAAATTTAGGGAGTAGGCACCAGGTTTATTTAAGAAAGTTAACTGCTATGCGAGTATCTGCTATTTAGTTGGGGATTTGTGCTTTGTTTGCTTAATGCTACAACTAACATAATGCACCAGCTCTTATGCAAAAAGGCAAGTCCATGCAATGGAGTAAATACCACCGCTCTAATACTAGATTAAACCCTGAGTTTTATACTGGAGTAAATTACTAGTTTTCTGCTGGGGTGGATCATGGGACGTAAATTGGAGTTAGATATCAGTTTCATGCTGGAACTAATGACCAGTATTACAGTGAGATCAAGCACTGACCGTATACAATAATCTAGAAGTGGCCGTAAGCAGGAAAGCAGCACCGGCTTCTTAAAGCCATTCACTGATCCAAATAATCGTGCAGTACTAGTCCTATACTCGGGTCAGAAATTTTTCCATAATAAAGTCGACTACAGATCGTATACCAGAGCCAAGAACTGGATTATGGCACCAGCTTTGTATGAGTGTTCTTTAACAAAGAAAAAAAACTAAAACCCGAACACCTTCGGATGTCGTAATTTATATATATACACTTCTTTTTAGTTGTTTCTGTCATTTGACTGCAGCCATGCTGGATCACCACTTAAAGGGTTTTAGCCGAAGAAATCGACCACAGGACTTATTCTTTGTAAGCCTAGTACTTATTCTATCAGTCGCTTTTGCTGAATCGTTAAGTTATGGGGGGTGTAAACACACCAACATCGGTTGTCAGGCGATGGTGGTGGGTGATGAACACAGACACAAATATATATATATATATATATGTATAGGGAAAAATAAGTTCAAATAGAGAGCAATTCAAACTTTTTGAGAGGTCCAAAAAGAGCGAAGAATGATTTCCAAAAAAGATTTATGATATTCATAAAAAACAGCCAGAGCAAGTAATAAGAATATGAAAATAGTAGTTGAAAAATATCGTTATAGGTATAAATATACCATAAACATTTATGGAAAAGTGGAGGAGAAAAAATATTGAATCAAAATTAGATTTAATACAAAATAGAAGTCAATACATACGCGCGTTTCAAAGGACAATACACACATGTAAGAAAAATTATATAACCATTGTAATGATTAAGTTTATGCATTGTCATTTTCAATGACAGGCTTCGTTCAATTTCTGTCTACCAAATCCATTTGACCGACCCGAGGTTATAAGAGAAGACACTTCCCCAAGGTGAACCCGAAACTATGTGGTTGGGAAGCAAGCTTCTTACCACACAGTTACGCTTGTGCCTATATAATATATTAACTTTAAGTCTAACTGATTTTCCATCTATCTATCATCTTTCCAATATTTTATGGTATTTTTTCGATACGTAAGAATTACCTTCATATAAAATCAAGCTTTCATCTAGAGAAAAGGGGGTAGTTTTACTAGTTAGTAAAGCGTTAGAGAGGCAGAACTGCCGATCACTCACCTGAATACCCCACAATACTTTATATCATTTTCTTAAGCAGAGGGGTTATACGCTCCCAGGGTCTATGTTGTGCGTGATTCATTTACTTTCCATACTGCATCCCCCATCGCTAATATTATTCCCTCGCCTTGTATTCGTCTTCTGTCTTGAATTCTTGTTGGTATTTCCCTTTATAGAGGGAAATAGGAAGCCAGATACACACACATATACGTATACACACATATATGCATATATGCACACGCGCGCGCGCAAAACGCATATACACACACCAGGCTAGTGTCTAGCATGGAATAACTCAACTTATAGACACATAGTCGCTCTTTCGTATTAGCAAACGGTGCACACATATGCAGGCGCAAACACGGACAAACAAGATGCATGTGTGCATGTGTGCGTGTGTGCGATGCGGATGTGTGAAACTGAATCAAATTGTTATTAAATAGTTATGTATACACACACATACACATTTTAAAGTTTGTCAAGTTATATATAAAGCAATTTAACATAAAAAGACAGGTTAACATGAAAGTGAAGGATTACTCTTTACTCTTTTACTCTTTTACTTGTGTCAGTCACGTGACTGTGGCCATGCTGGAGCACCGCCTTTAGTCGAGCAAATCGACCCCGGACTTATTCTTTGTAAGCCTAGTACTTATTCTATCGGTCCCTTTTGCCGAACCGCTAAGTGACGGGGACGTAAACACACCAGCATCGGTTGTCAAGCGATGTTGGGGGAATAAACACAGACACACAATTATATACACACACATACATACATACATACATACATATATATATATATATATATATATACATATATACGACGGGCTTCTTTCAGTTTCCGTCTACCAAATCCACTCACGAGGCTTTGGTCGGCCCGAGGCTATAGTAGAAGACACTTGCCTAAGGTGCCACATAGTGGGACTGAACCCGGAACCATGTGGTTCGTAAGCAAGCTACTTACCACACAGCCACTCCTGTTTTTTAACATTACACTTTCACAAAAAAAAAGATTGACAGTAACTTCGAAGTTATGGTTTGCTCTTCTTCGGTAGCCTGCGCTTCACTTGGTTTCTGCTTGTCTCAATATATTCCTTAGCAACTTAACATTTTTGGATAGGTAGATCTATGTGGAACGATAATAAGGTGCAGTGATAACTTGGTGTGGTGTTGGTAGATGGGGGAGAATAGTTGTGCATGAAGACGAGACTGAGGATGAGAGGAAAGTACGTTTCTGGAAGCACTCTGTCGGTTACGACGACGAGGGTTCCCGTTGATCCGAATCAACGGAACAGCCTGCTCGTGAAATTAACGTGCAAGTGGCTGAGCACTCCACAGACACGTGTACCCTTAACGTAGTTCTCGGGGATATTCAGCGTGACACAGAGAGTGACAAGGCCGGCCCTTTGAAATACAGGTACAACAGAAACAGGAAGTAAGAGTGAAAGAAAGTTGTGGTGAAAGAGTACAGCAGGGATCACCACCATCCCCTGCCGGAGCCTCGTGGAGCTTTCAGGTGTTTTCGCTCAATAAACACTCACAACGCCCGGTCTGGGAATCGAAACCGCGATCCTATGACCGCGAGTCCGCTGCCCTAACCATTGGGCCATTGTGCCTCCACTAAGTACGTTTCTAGGGTGTAGGTTGATAGAAATTTATTATGAGGAGATTTTATTTGGTTTGGTATAGTTTTTATTGATTAGACTTCAGTTAAGCGTGAAAGAAACAGTGTAATGAGGTGTGTCAGATTCATGTCAGGACATTCTTTATATAAGCTGAATTTTGTGTTTTGGGGTTACGAAAGAATTTTTGTAGATAAATTAGTTGCTCACACTGTATATGTAGACGGTTAAATTGGTGTTGGATTTAGTAGATTTCTATTAAGAAATTTTAAACAGGCGCAGGAGTGGCTGTGTGGTGAGTTGCTTGCTAACCAACCACATGGTTCCGGGTTCAGTCCCACTGCGTGGCATCTTGGGCAAGTGTCTTCTGCTATAGCCCCGGGCCGACCAATGCCTTGTGAGTGGATTTGGTAGACGGAAACTGAAAGAAGCCTGTCGTATATATGTATATATATATATGTATGTGTGTGTTTGTGTGTTTGTGTTTGTCCCCCTAGCATTGCTTGACAACCGATGCCGGTGTGCTTACGACCCCGTCACTTAGCGGTTCGGCAAAAAGAGACCGATAGAATAAGTACTGGACTTACAAAGAATAAGCCCCGGGGTCGATTTGCTCGACTAAAGGCGGTGCTCCAGCATGGCCACAGTCAAATGACTGAAACAAGTAAAAAGAGTAAAAAAAATAAGTGTAAAGAGTTATTTTGGGAAGGTTGAAATTAAAGGAATATGTTAGCATAAATATTTATTGGAGTTTTGTAGTCTGTTTCTAGCGGGCTTGTATTTATATTATATTATTGTAGTGGTATATGTATATATCTAATCCTAAAATCTTACTTATATATCCAGATGAATGCATAAAGTTGATGCATTTTTCCATGGGTATATCCAACTATAAGATGCATATGCATAAACAATATACAGATTAATAGTACATAAATATAGCTATACAAATGCATATCGACATCTATACATAGAAAATAATCAGAAATACAACCCTTACAGCCCTGTGACCCCACTAAGCTCCATGCGATTCTAAGAAATTGTAGTCTATTCTTAGTCACTCTGCTACAATAACAACATGAATTTATTCCAGCTTCTTACTCTGTTAAAATATTAAAAAAAAAATTAATGTGTCCTACTTGTCATAAAATTCTATATTTTGTGCAGCTGAAGATAGCACTACATTTAAATTGATGTAATTATTGCATTGTTCAATTAAATGGAGTCGTTTGAAAAGGTCGTACTGCATTACTACTTGATATCGAACCCAATACGCAACTGGTACTTAATTTATCGACCTCGAAAGGATGAAAGGCAAAGACGACCTCGGCAGAATTTTAACTCAGAACGTAAAAACAGACGAAATATCGCTAAGCATTTCGCCCAGTGTGCAAACGTTTCTGCTAGCTCGCCGCCTTCGCTCTGACAGATATTGCTATATTCCAAGTTGTCGATAGAATGGTTCTATCTGGTACGTACGACCCCCAGTCGTAACAGTATTATAATGCTCAAAAGGTTGGATCAATATAACGTCCACTCAATATCGCAATATGATTACTAAATCAGCACAGACACGACTCCCAGCACAGTCTACACGTACTCTCGACCTTCTGACCTTCTCTTGCCGACCAACTACTGGTCTATTTATAATGGCTCCCTTCTACCACTTTTTACCTGTATGGTGTGCAGTTTCACTATACATCATCTTCCTTTATACTAAATATCTATATACTAAATATCTTCTCTTCTTAGGGTCTACATTCAGGAATTCAGTGTTCTTCATTTTCTTTGTACGTATGGTTTCGACTTCTTGTAACGGTGTTCGAACCTGAAAAGTGTCATATAGCCAATCCTTCGGTATTGCTATTCTTGTTGGTTCCTTTTCTACGACTCTTTCCTTAAGCTGATTTCTATGTCTCCTTTCCATACCATTTCTGCTTCTTACACCATACATCATTATTCCTATGTATGTTACAATTTCTCCCTCTTCCCAGTATTGCTTGCCATTTTTGTACATTCTTACACATACCTTATCATCGATTCTAAAGAATTTTGGCAAGTCTTTGCTAGTACATATTTTTCTCTTCACTGCTAACAGTCTATCGAATCTTACTTTACCTTTTTGGCAAACATTAATTCTGCAGGTGAACTTCCTTCTGGCGCATTTGAGTTCGGAGTTACTCTGCATATCTTTAAGAATTGTTGGATCGTGACCTCATCCGTGGCTTCCTTATTAGCTTTATTTAAAGCTCTCTTAAAAGTGTCCACGAACCATTCGATCTAGGGTGATACGGTGTTATAATTTTATTTTCTAAGCTGAACATCTCGCAGAATCTTTTAAACTCACAGGACACAAATTGTGTTCCGTTATCAGAGGCAATTATATCCGGTACACCAAATCTTGCGAACAGCTCATGTAAGAAGTTTATTACCGTATACGAGGTTGGTCATTTACAACTCACGACCTCAGACCATTTTATGTAGCTGTCCACTACTATTAAGTAATAATATCCATTTACCGGGCCTGCAAAATCGATATGCAATCGGGACCATGGTATTTTCACTTCTGGCCAAGGTTCACATCTTGTAGTAGGTAGTTTCGCTGTCAGAGCACATTCCTTGCAGCCTTTTACCAGGTTTTCGACTTCTTGTCCATGCTTGACCAGTATACGAAACTTCGTATCAGCGCTTTCATTCTAGAAATGCCTGGAATTTCCACATGAAACTCTTTTAGCATTCTCTTTTGTAACGTCTGTGGTATGACCACCCTCTGGGCGTACATTACTACACCATCAAATACAGTGTACACGTTCACATCTTGGCGGTTCTTTGCATCAGACCTTATTTTTATTCCTTTTGTAGACCACAGTTTTCTTTTCGTCTCATTGATAAATTTGTCATTTCTCAGGTACTGCAATAGTTTGGGATTCAAAGGTCCGCAGAGAATTAATATCTGTAAGATTTACCATGGAGCGGGAGTAGATCTTTTAAAGTAGCATCTTCACCTTCTGCTGCCCAAGATCTCAGATGAAGCTACACTACGACAAGAAGCTCAAACGAAGACAACAGTATCAAACTCCCTCATTCACGAAAATCCAATTATGTTGGAATGGTCATTGGAAAGGTAATAATACTGGCAATGCTTCTGCATGGCAACAGCCTTTACGCTGAAGAGCATAAAAGTATAAAAGAATGAAAAAGAATATTCAGAGTCAGTTAAGTAATTGGTAGACGAGGATAATCAATAAAAAATATTAAATCAAAATGGCTATGGTGGAATTGTTCCCAGTGCATAGTTAATAGGTGGAGAAATGCTGAATTATTCTCATATTAATGAGAAGTGAAAGATAAGGCCGGCGAGCTGGCAGAATCGTTTGTACGCCGGGTAAAGCGCTTAGCGGTATTTCGTCCGTCTTTACGTTCTAAGTTCAAATTCCGCTGTGGTCGACTTCGCTTTTCATCCTTTCGGGGTCGATAAAATAAATAGCAGTTGAGCACTTGGGTCGATATAATCGACTTACTCCTTCTCCAAAATGACTGGCTTCGTGCCAAAATTTGAAACCAATCTGAGGTGAAAAATAGGCAACAATCGTTTGTACTTAATATGTGTGCATATTGAAGCATTTTAATGGACTTGTTATTTGTTCTACTTTTTAATCTTTTCGTTTCATAGTCTAAGCTTAATTTCAATTTTTGTTCCATTGGTTATTACCATATTCATTTCATTGTTGAATTACCTGTCTAAAACTTGTATCAAAGTATATATGTATATCAAGCTAGCTCTATTAAATTTATGTTACTGCATCTAATTTGTACACATACAGTTAAATTACCATTTCTAACTCAACTGATTTCTTTCTTATATTTCACCCAACAATTATTCCACGCTCTCCAGTCTTGCCCATCTCCTTATTCACACTTTTAGTCCTCTCTCGTAATTATACTTTATAGCTATGTAATCCGCATTATATGTACATTATGATAATTCGTACCTTTATGAAAATACATTAAATTTCACACTCTTCCCTTTAATCTGATGTTATATTTTATATTCATATCTTTCTCTTTATGCATCGACTGTAATACACTTTTTTTTATCTGCATCTGCTACTATTTCAGTCATGTAATATATTTCTATAATCATTGTAAGATCTATTTTCTAAAGTTAAATCATTTGCATTGTTGCTATATTACAATATATATTGCTATATTCAGCTTCATTTTCGTTGGATGTGATGTATGTTATATTTATGTTAATTCTTAGATTTAATTCTACTGCATCATTATATATCAAATTGCTCAGTTACAACTTGTACTTTTAACACACACACATAAACATTGGCATAATCATCAAACAATAAAACTGCTTTTGTGTGGAAAATAACAAGGACAGTTCTAACAAATGTATTAATTCCTCGGCCGTCTTCAACAAATGTGTTTACACAAGCATACACTCACGTATAAGTATATGCGTATATATGTGTATATATATATATATAATATATATATATATATATACACGTACATATATATATTTACATACATACATACACACACACGCACACACACACACACACACACACACAACACACACACACACACACACATATATTATATATATATATAATATATATATATATATATATATATAGTGAGAATTTACAAAAAAAACGAAGACAGGTGTGTAAACAACAAACAGATGTATTAGTTTAACGCTCGGGAAGTGAGAAAGTCTTTTACGTTTCGAGCCTATGCTCTTCGACAGAAAGGAACACAGAAATAAACGGGGAGAGAAAATAGAAATGGTTTAGTTTCTAGCGATCTATCATGGCGAATGCCGGACAGAGGGGTCACACAGGAGAGCTAGGAAGAAGGGGAGATAATAAAGTAGTGGTGATCCCAAAACGAAGGTGAGCGTGCGTATGTATGTGAGATCGTGTATGTGCGTGTGAAAGGGGACTGGTTACCTTGACGTGTGCGTGTCTGCATGTGTAGGTGTGTGGATGATGGTGTAGGTGCTGGAAAGGGGTCAGTGCTAATGTGTGCGCTGGTGTGGGTGCTGGGAAGTGGTCATTGGAGAGGTAGGGTGGTGCGGTAGTAGGTGAGGGGAAATGGGGGACGGGTGACGGCGGGGCGGGTACGGGGGGAGAGAGTAGATGCACGGTCCACAGAAGTGCTCTGGCAAGGGCGGTGTGGATAGTGGTGAGGGGATATCCATGAGTTGAGACTGAGTCTCAAAGTCATGGTTGTCACTGCAGAGCTTGCATAGACGGAGGAATTGGGAATAGGGGATGGAAAGCTTTGTGTGTTTAGGGTGGGAGGAGGAGAAGTTGATGTATGAGTGTGAGTCTGTGTGTTTGTAGTGGATAGAGGTGGTGTGGGTGGAGTGATGAATGCTGACTGAAATGTCGCGAAAGGTGACTGAAGTGTCGGAAATAGTGAGAGGAGAAGTGGAGGGCAGGATGGAAAGATTTGACAAAAGAGAGGAAGGAGTCTAGATGTTCGCGGGAAAGTGAGGTCGCACCGATACAGTCGACAATATAACGACTGTATAGTTCAGGAGTGGGACCATTGAACTCGAGAATATTTGGGCCTCAACGTAGCCAACAAACAGGTTCGCATAGTTGGGGACCACTCTCGTTCCTATGGTCACTCCCGAGACCTACTGGTAAAAATCACCCGCAAACGTGAAGCAGTTAAGTGAGAGGACAAGTTCGGCCAGACGAAGGAGTGTGGATGTGTCAGGTCGGGGGTTGGGTAGAAGGTCAAGGAAATGTTGGAGTGCACGCAGCCCCTCGTGGTGAGGGACCACCGTGTATTGACTCTTGATATCAAGAGTAAAGAGAAATTTAGAGGGGCCAGGAGAGAAGGAGAAAGAGTTGAACAAACGAAGAGCATGGTTGATGTCATGGATGTTAGAGGGGAGGGAAGCCACTAGGGAGGCAAGGACACGGTCAAGATATCTGGAGATGAGTTCGATGGGGAAGTTGCAGGCAGAGACGATGAGGCAACCAGGGTTGTTAAGCTTGTGGATTTTGGGGATGAAGTAAATTGTGGGATTGTGAGGGGTGCGGACATTGAGGTTAGAGGCGGTGGGGGAGACAGGAGAAGGAGATGAGGTCATGGATAGTGGAGGACACAGTCTGTTGGTAGCTGGGCGTGGGGTTGGAGGGCAGAGGGCAGAAGAAGGAGGTGTCTTGAAGTTGGCGGAGAGCTTCCGCCTTGTAGAGGCCCGCGCTCCACACCACCACGGCTCCACCTTTGTCGGCCAGTTTTATGATGATGTCCGTGCGGCGTCGAAGACATCGAAGGGCCGAGAGTTCGGCTGGGGAGATGTTCAGATGTCAGGGACGCTTGGAAAAGTCAAACCGGTCCACAGCACGCTGGCAGGCGCCCGCAAAAAGATCGACTGCTTGGAACTGGCCAGGAGCTGACATCCACTGGGACGGTCGGCGACCCAGGTCGGTGAAGCAGTCCTCCTCATTAGTTGCAGCTGAAGTGTCGCAGAAAAGCGCACACAACCTAACGCGGCGCACAAAGCTGTGGATATCGGCACGATTCCGAAATTCGTTGCTGGATGGAGTGAGGGGGATGAAGCGCAGACTCCTACTGAAGAGGGAGCGTTCCGCCTCGGGGGGGGGGACGCACATATATATATAAACCATAAAAACTGAGGGGGTATGAAAGGTGAATATATTTAACCACTTGTCATCCTTAGCCTGACGGTCATTTCGTAGCCTTCATCATATAATAATAATTTCCGTGTATAATAGATTATTTCACATGTCTGCACTAATATGCATGCTATGCACCATGCATGCTATGCTCATCGGATTACGAGAACATCGTGGTTACACCAATACTTCAACTCTAAGCATATGTACTAAATTTATTCTTTCTGTATGCATTGGAAGACCGATACTGCATAAAATTAGCTTGGTATGGTCATTAAAAATAAATATGAATAATAAATATAGTTTGTTTCATATCAGGTAAGGTGCTGTATCTAAGCCCAGGCAATTGACCATCCTTAATGATAACAAAAGACAGGAAATGATAGGAAGCGAGGTATTATATTTTGAAAGTAAATATAATTACACATGAAAAATATAATAAAATATAATATAAATGAATTCCATAGAGAAGAAGTAGATGCGGATATAAAGCTTATTCCAAAAGATGGTAATGAGCAACAGCTGGTTTTAAACAGAGTTAAACGGTCAAAAGAACTAAAACAATTTTCTGAATGAACTCTGGTAAGACCAAAACAATAATCACGCCTACACAGAAGCATTCGCATATCTAAATACATACAAAGACACATACATAAATATACACACGAAATACACATAAATGTATGCATAAGAATACATAAACAAATGTACCTATAAATACATATACATGTAGGTGCATGTGTGTGTATATATGCACAAGGGAGTGCTAAGAAAATACAAGAGGATCAATTAATTGTGATTTTATTTGACATATTCCCCTCTCAGATTCGCACACTTTTGCAGCAGTCCTTCAGTTTTTCTAAGCCCTGTAAAAGAATTCGGAAGGTTGGGCCTCCAGCCAGGCCTTCCGTGATTCCCTTAAAGCCAGGAACTTTTCAGCATCCCCTCGTATATATATATACGTACACACATACATTACTGCATAGATGCACACAAATATATACATAGTGATATTCTATATAGATACATAGATACATACGTTCAGTTGCATTCCTTCCATACACAACGTATGCATATATAAGACTTATATACAGTTATATACACACATATATAGAATTATATACAGTTATATACACACATATATAGAATTATATACAGTTATATACACACATATATAGAATTATATGCAGTTATATACACACATATATAGAATTATATACAGTTATATACACACATATATAGAATTATATACAGTTATATACACTCATATATAGAATTATATACAGTTATATATACACATATATAGAATTATATACAGTTATATACACTCATATATAGAATTATATACAGTTATATACACACATATATAGAATTATATACAGTTATATACACACTGGTGCTAGATCATCATCATTAATATACCTACAATTATAGATATACAGGCGAAGGAGCAGCTGTGTGGTAAAAAGTTTGTTTCCCAACCACACTGTTCCAGGTTCAGTTCTACTACGTGACACCTTGATCTTTCAATTTAATTCAATTTTTATTGGCTCAAAAAGCAAAAGCAAGGCCTTGTAGGGAGACAGGGAGTTATGTACAGGGAGGGTAGTCTACTAGAGCCTCGGGTCGACCAAAGCCTTGTGAGTAGAGTTTTCAAGGTGTAGAATGACAGAATCATGCTATCCTATAACGATGGCGTGATTCTGGAATTCTAATCTCGAAACCTCTTGTCTGCATCTCTCTCGGATATTATTCCCTTTTTAGTATTATGCATGATTCATTCAATTTACTCTTATAACCCAGTTTGACAGATTCAATCTAATTGAAGTGTTTACCTTATAGCATTATAGACCGACTATATGTTTATATCCATATGCTCTTATGTGAGCCTGGACACATATTTGGTTATGTATGTATTTGTACGTATGTGTACGCCCATTCGTGTAGATGTCTGTGTGTACACATACACATACACACACACACATACACATATATGCCTTTGTTCTGGTGTGTATGTATGTGTATATCCATCTTTTTAGGTGTATGGACGTATATTTAAATTTGTATATTATACAGACGTTTGCATTTGCATTTATATTTGTTTGTGTCTTTATGATCGTGTACATCTATAATCTATACATGTGCAAGTAAGTACATACACATTCATGCGTATAACAGGTTATAAGGACACAATATTTACTCTCATTTTTCCTTAATATTTTCTTATTTTCCCACGTGATTTTTTGTTTTTACTTTTTCTCATTTTCTTAGCATTTTTTCGTTGAATAGATAGCTATGTCATCCGAGTGTGAACCGTTACCGAATCGTGCTCGGTATGCTATACACATCTTTCCGATTACTGCACTAGCCGAACATGAAACTTGAAGTGGCTCACGAATAACTACTGTATCAATTAAATAATATTGTCCTTGCATTCAGTGCCTTTTGCCGATCCTACCGACAAACAAAGTGTATAGATATGAAGCTAGTCTCACGTAGTCCGAGAAAAACGTTTCTACAATCTCTTGCTCAACAACCTACACAAATGATGTGTTTATATTGATCAAATGTATGTGATGTGCATTAGCTCACTCCCTCCATCAAGTCGATGTTGCCTGAACAGGTTCACGTCGTGCCACAAGTCAGATGTCGAAGTGATGGCAGAGCAGCGTGAGATGAAGTGTCTTGCTTAAGAACACAACGCACCACCCGGTCTAGGAATTGAAATTAGGATCTCGCGATCGTGAGTGTAACACCCGAACCACTAGGATATGCGCCCTCGCACTGTACATACACACACATACATACATACATACATATATACACACACTGACTTTCTTTCTTTCTTTATTTATTTATTTATTTATTTCTCTCTCTCTCTTCTAACACGCACCTACACATATGACATATACATAACAGTAATAGTACAGCAATGACATAATTATATACATAAAAAGTTTTTTTCTATCGAATTTAAGAAATCGTATAACAGTTTTCAATAGCAGCTAATCACTTACATGCAAGCTACGATTGTGTTAGTAGATGTAGGTTGGATATGTAATTGTTGCTGTAGCAATTACCAAATAGCTGTGAACGTGTTACTGTCAATTCACCTTTTTTTTCTGTATCCATATATCTTCTAGTAGTCGCCCACATATCTGTGTGTGTGACATTTGTCTGCGTGTGTACCTCGCAAGTGATTCACAAGACAACTCGTAATATTGAGTTCTATTGAGTATACGATCAAGTTATTGTGAAAGCTTGAAAAGATAATCTTGCGTGCATTTCATGGAAAGCAAGGCCATACGTAATCAAAATAGGAGGTGAACCAGCTTTGTTCTTGTTTTATTTTTGTTATTAGATTTACTAAGATAGCTACTAGCAATAACGGTGAAGATGCCATAGACAACTGTGCAAAACTTTTGTGGGGGTGCTGAAAAGCTTCTGACTTTGGATAAAAGAAAATACAGGAGGATTCGTTAATTATGATTTTATTCAACATATTCCCGTCTCGAATTCAGATACTTGTTGCAGTGATCCTTCGGTTTTTCTAAGCCCTGTAAGTAAAAGAATTCAGAAGTTTGGGCCTCCAACCAGACCTTAGAACCAGGAACTTTTCTGCATCCCCTCGCATTGTTGAGGTTGTTCTCATAGTTATTGTAAACCCTATGCGAATTGATCGAATAGACCACTCATTTGCAGATAGCTGATTCAACGACTGGGAGCCAACCATAGATCTAGTGATACGCTATGCCACCTCTCAGCTGAAAACCATAGGGTCCGGTCCGATATCCTATGAAGAATCATAGGGTATATAGTATAGCGGTCTGAACATATATTCCCTCCATCCGCCAGTGTATTACTGTGCACCAGTAGATTTTGATGGTATCCACACAGGAGGTGGGAAAGATAAACTCTGTCAGTGCGTGGCAGATTTTATATCCTTTCTCTCGTCATTGAACCGTTTAGCAGTAGAGATAATTGATGTAGCTGCAAGGGAAAATGCATAATTGCTGAGTATCTTGGTTTGTTGAAACAAGCTCAAATCCTCCGCTTTGAATAAGTAAGTTGTTATTCCTGTTTAGTCACAAGCCAGTCCTGATCAAGTAGACGTTTGCGTATGATCAATTAACTTACCAGCCGTGACCATCCCATTTGTTTCCTTTGTGCAAAAACATGGGACCATACTAATCTGTGTGTTTCTTTCTAAGATGGCTAAGGGCTATTTCTCGCTGGTCTAATGACTGTTTGGCTTGAGAAAATAGTGATGCTAGGGTGGAGTGTTTTTGCGTTGTGTGTCAAGAGATTAGAAAGAATGGTCACCGAGTCTTTAATAATATCAACGCTTCTGATATAACACCTGTACTTTGAAAGGAGACGAATAAACGCCATAGAGCTCGCAAATACAACCGTTTGTGTTCAACATTGATCATTCAAGATCAAGTAAACAAAACATTTGCCGGAAGAAAAGTGTAAGAAGAGAAGAACAAATAAACAAATTATCCAAGTTTGTCGTGGAAATTTATTATTTCTATAATCTTTACTAGTTTACAGTTCAACAAGTGCATTTTAGAAAACGGTAAAGAGTAGTGCATCTAAGGGGTATCATAAAGTGTTTAAACTAATAGATATAACAATTATAACAGCAATGTATTTCAATAATCTGATAAAAGCACTATGTGTGAATTTATTACATGGGCGTACTTGTACTTGTCCAGGTTCTCGGCTCTATCAGTGTTGGAGCATATTATTTTATAACGCTTCTCATCTCATTAGTTAAAATCACTCATAATAGTTTATCGATTTTATTTTAGGTTTTGCGGTGTAAAATTTTGGTTTTAGTAAACCCAATGTTTTTATGTATTTTAGCTTTTAGAATTTGTAATTTAAAAAATTTTTGCGTGATTTTCATATCTAAATATTTATTACAGCCAAATATTTCTAACTTCTAAAGCCCTCTTTTTAATTTTTGTTATGTAATAGATTTATTAAAGTGGTTTGCTATTAGTTCTTCATAAAGTAGATTGCTTTCTGTATACCGTTATCAACACAATGTTTAAAAAAATTTTAAAGAACAAATGTGAAAAACTAAAACTGAGAAAACCTATCCTGAAATATTTGGTACTTTTGTCGATTAAAATGAAATAGAGTTAGTTTCATGGATGGAACATGGATACAATAAACTCAATGCATTAGAACCTTTAATTTCTGTACGGCTACCTGCCTAAGTTCAAATATTATTTAAGTCCACCACATTTACCTGTCAGTGTCTGTAAAATAGCACTAATTATAAGAGAATCAATTCAATCAAAAGCTCATACCCCTACAAACAACGGGCTTGCAAGTTAGATAAAGTTGCCTTATTAAGAAGAAAGAATTGAAAAATTTATTTTTGAATTACTGATCACCAGATGCATATTTGCTTTACATTTTGGTTTAAATTTCAGGGGAGGCGATAAGTCGGTTACATCGACCCCAGTGCTCAACTGTTACTTATTTTATCAACCCCGAAAAAGATGAAAGGCAAAGTCGACCTCGGCGGAATTTGAACTCGTAACGTGAAAACGGACGAAATACCTATTTCTTTACTACCCACAAGGGGCTAAACATGGAGGGGACAAACAAGGACAGACAAACGGATTAAATCGATTATATCAACTCCAGTGCGTAACTGGTATTTAATTTATCGACCCCGAAAGGATGAAAAGCAAATTCGACCTCGGCGGAATTTGAACTCAGAACGTAACGGCAGACGAAATACGGCTACGCATTTCGCCCGGCGTGCTAACGATTCTGCCAGCTCGCCGGACGAAATACCGCTAAGCATTTCTCCCGGCGTGCCATCGGTACTTCCAGATCGCCGCCTTGATCATTAGATACCGACCATTTTGCATAAGCTAACTACAACAGTACTGAATGCTAACTTCTGGTCTAGTCTGAGTGTATGGGATGGGGGTGGGGATGGAGTGGGGGGCAATCAATCACTAAATGGCTAAGATTATGAAAGAAAAATTGATTTAACTGCTTGTTGGATATATGTCCATATATGTCTCTGATTTGGTATGATAATCATTTCTTAGACGGGCACGAACAGTTAGAAGCAAAGAAAGCGTGAATAATAAGTTGTAAAGTTTTTCAAGTAAATTAGTCAAGCAAGTAATTTGGTTATACGTAACAACTGACTTAAATTTAAATTAATCGTGAACATAGTTCACTTGACACGCCATCGACTCAAGACAATATATTTGTTGCGAGGACTATAATAAATTTATTCGACTCCAGTGCATAAGTAGTACCTATTTTATCGTTCCCAGAAGGATGACAATGAAAGTCAATTTGAGCAAGATTGAAATTTACATCAATGAAGATCGATAGCCGACCAAAACATTCATTGATATGAAGTTGTTATTTAGTCCCAGGTCAGACCTGATCAAGTAGTCCCAAGGCTGGCAAATGTGTTATGTGTCAGCCAAGATGAAGCAGTAAGGAATCGTTTATGATGGTCGGAACCTATCGTATGTTTGCCATTGTTTGTTTCTGTATGTCCATAGATTGTAGTAGTAACTACATCAGAGGCAGGCAAGGTGGACTCTGTCAGAGTATGACAGTTATCGATTCCCTTAATTCATTGTAGGCATTGTGCATCAATCACAATTCTGTTGGAAGCAATGAGACAATTAATGTCGCAGTTAATTCTATGTGTATATGCTTTCTATGCTTGATCAAAGCAAAATAAGAGATATAGTGTTTCTCGGATGTTGTTGACGTAATGCTTTGGCTCATTTTATAAGAGTGTAAGTTTAAGGGTTGTTTTTCATGAAGTGAGTGGGACTGCTGGAGGCTAAAGCTTACTATAACTTCAAGATATTCATAATAAAAATGTATTATTTTGAATAGCTAAGCTGCCAGAATAGTTATTACTCCGAACAAAATACTTAACGGTATTTCTTCAAAAGGCGGCAAGCTAGCAGAAACGTTAGCACGCCGGGCGAAATGCTTAGCGGTATTGCGTCTGCCGCTACGTTCTGAGTTCAAATTCCGCCGAGGTCGACTTTGCCTTTCATCCCTTCGGGGTCGATTAAATAAGTACCAGTTACGCACTGGGGTCGATAATCGACTTAATCCGTTTGTCTGTCCTTGTTTGTCCTCTCTGTGTTTAGCCCCTTGTGGGTAGTAAAGAAATAGGTATTTCTTCCGGCTTTGCACTCTGAGTTCAAATTCCAGCGAAGTCGACTTTCGGGGTCAATAGAACAGGCACCAATCAAGCACTGGAGTCGTCGTATTCAACTAGACCCCTCCCTCTAAATTTCAGACCTTTTGCTTATTAGCAGAAAGAATTATTATCATGAATAGCCAACATGCCGGAATAAATGTCTTCTGATATTTAATTGCGATCCTTTCTTCTGAGTTCAAACCCAAATGTGGTATGACTATGTATGTCATCTCTGAAGAATTGATGAAAGAAGACATTTTCCTGTTTCCTAAGAAGATTAAGTTTAAACAAATCTGTAGTCGTGATGTTATATTCCGATAATGATGGTGTATGGTAGAATATATAGCTTTTATTTAGTGGCGTTTATGAGTCCCAAACACTCTTGTCTCACATTCTCTGGCTGCAATAGAATATCTATCAACCATGTACTGTGGTGAATCACATGAGCACCACCTCTCCTCTTGCAGTTCTGAGTCAGTGTAAAAAAAAAAAAGACCAACTTTTAAGGGATCACTTGAATTGACTGTACTTTCTCCTCTGAGGTCCAATCTCTCTATAATAAAACCATTATTACTCGGAAAGAAATTGTTGTACTGTTAAAAGTACTACAGCTTCAGACTTAGTGACTTGCGGTATACAAATTTGTTTCTTTACATTGTGAGTCCATATTTTCTCCTTGGCGTCAGTAAGTAAGTTCCATTAACAACACGAACTTGTTGTAATCGAGATTACACCATTCTTTTAAAGAGTGGCTTTGTAGCCATGGTTGTGTTATTAACACGTTTTCTTGCACTTACCTAGTTCCAGGTTCCAGCAGTTGCGCAAGTGTCTACTCTTATCATCTCGGATCGTTCAACAGTGTGTGAATGAAAGTTGTTCAAAGAAAACTAGCAGAAATCTTGTAGTACGCGCATGCACTCACGACACACACACAAACACACACACATAACCATACACACACACGACCACACACGCACATCCACATGATGGTGATTCTTTAGTAATGTGTGTGTGTGGTAACGAATACTGCGGTGGCGGCGAACGCTTTTCCATTAATATGTCCAGAGAAGACGGAGAGCTGGTAGAATCGTTAGCACGCCGGATTAAATGCTTAGCGGCATTTCTTCTGGCTTTATCTCCTGAGTTCAAATTCCACCGGGGTCGATTTTGCCTTTCATCCTTTGGGGTTCGATAAATAAATACCAGTTGAGCAGGGTAGTCGATGTAATCAATTAACCTCCTCCCTAAAAAAATTTCGAGCCTTAAAAGGTAGCTAAGGGCTTCTCTTGCACATTTTCTGCGTGCAGGTTTGTGTGTTATTTCTCTTTGTTCATCATATTACATGGATTGAAACAACCGACTATAGAATTCGTTACTTCTGACAAAAACAAAACAAGAACTAGAATGTTCGGCGCTAATGGGGTTTGTCATTTCATTTTTTGTTTCATTTGAAACAGAAGTGGAATTATTTTCAAGGAAAAAATTAGTATTCTATAAAGATGAGAGTTGTCAATCATGTTTAATAAAAAAGATATTCACCATACCAAAAGCATGCTCAAGCGAACATTTCGGTAGAAATAAAGGAAGAGATTGCTTTTAAGAGAAGATATGGCATAAATTTAAAGGAATTTAACGCAGATATGAGTTGGCCATATGTACAATCTGTATAATTTTGAGAGAGAGAAGGGGAGAGAGAGGGGGAGAGAGAGATAGAGAAGGAAAAAAGACCAAATAAAATCTGTATTTGTGAATAAAGATGCATCAGGCTTGATGACACTCGTGCCTCGCATGCTGAGTGATGTAAAATCTCACCTGTGAGAGGCGCAGGAGTGGCTTTGTGGTAAGTAGCTTGCTAACCAACCACATGGTTCCGGGTTCAGTCCCACTGCGTGGCACCTTGGGCGAGTGTCTTCTACTATAGCCTAGGGCCGACCAAAGCCTTGTGAGTGGATTTGGTAGACGGAAACTGAAAGAAGCCCGTCGTATATATGTATATATATGTATGTGCGTGTATGTTTGTGTGTCTGTGTTTGTCCCCCTAGCATTGCTTGACAACCGATGCTGGTGTGTTTATGTCCCCGTCACTTAGCGGTTCGGCAAAAGAGACCGATAGAATAAGTACTGGGCTTACAAAGAATAAGTCCAGGGGTCGAGTTGCTCGATTAAAGGCGGTGCTCCAGCATGGCCGCAGTCGAAATGACTGAAACAAGAGAAAAGAGAAAAGAGAAAGAGAGTGTGGCTGAGAGTAAAACAATTAGATGGAGATTGAATGAGGGAAGTATTTATATGTGCGAGTTCTAATCCTCTTTACGAGTTTGAGAAAGCTGCTGTCAGCACCTGCGCTGCAACGCAAGTGAATTTTAAATCCGGCAAGAGTTGGCATGATTTAAAAATCGTTCGATATTTCACAACGTCGTAAGGTATGATGAAGCTAACAAGTCAGAGAAAATCGCTACAGAAAATATTGTGCCAAGTTTTGTAAGCTTAAGAAGGCTAATTGTTTCTGATATGATCTTGGGGTGAGACTGGCTTCTTAGGAAAAATGTATAGGAAAATATACATCCCATAAGAGACCACACTATCTTGACATAATCCGATAAAGGTCAGACTAATATTCCTTTTCTGCGTCAATCTCCAGGGTACTTGATCATACAGAGTACCCCCAGAGCCTTGAAGAACATCAACAAGAACAGTTTCAGTGCTTAGTGGGTTTCCAATACGAAGAACTACTTGGCTACCAACAACTTATTACAGTTGGCTTACTAATGCGTTTGCTCAGACTGTATGTGACAATCTCACAGAGAGAATCTTCTAATGAAGGCTCTTTTTTTGTTAAAACCAATGCTGTTGTACACATTCCTAAGCTCTTGGACCAAATTCCATGGGAGTTTCATTTTATCACACTCCATTTCCTTTCTCTTGTACCATTCCTCTTCTACGTGTCGTAATAAGCAAGTGATAGTAAATTTTTAAAATGTGTATAAAAAGCATCTTTTCAGGGTCTACTTTAAAGCGGTTTCATTTTCTAAATCGATATTGAAAAAGCTTTAGTAATTACTTTTCCATTGCAAAAGGTCAACATCCAAATGTGGAAGCACGAGGAGAGCTTCACCTTAATTACTTGAACTCTTCTCTTAAAATATTTTGGTTTGATGTCTCTTCAGGAGGCTTTGAAATGTTCAAGACTGAGCTGGACTTAGATGTGGACGAAGAGGACAGAAATGATTTCACCACGAAGAGGACATAAATGATTTAACCACGAATCCTTGCTGTCAACTGGTCGTTGACAACCTGAGGGAGACTAAACGAGGAGAGAATGAATCAATGTAACAACAGCCCTCTGAGGAGGAGAAAAACAGACATACCAGAAGCGCTGGAAAAAGCTTTGTCTTTGGTGTGAGCTCATATATTCTAAGAATGCATCATCCTATCATAAGGTGTCGTGAGTCAGATCCAAAATATTTTTCTGATAGTGTTGCAATTCTTTTGAACTGTTCAGAAGTATAGGCAGTGGCAATAACGGTCAGGATAACTTCTTTAAAATAATGAGTCAAAAGTCTTTTACACCTACGATTCTTTGCTTTAACACAAGATCATGTTATGGACAATGCTGTAGCACACACTCATATCCTGTTGGACCAATGCTATAATAGTTTCCTTTTATCACAATCAATTTCCTGTTTCTCTGTATCACTCCTCTGCAACGTGCTATAGGTAGTAATTCTCTTGCAGAAGAAAGTAGTTCTAAGAGATTTAGAAAAGATAACTTCTCTTGCAAGAAGAAAGTAGTTCTAAGAGATTTAGAAAAGATAACTTCTCTTAATCTCAATAAATCCCTTCTCATCAGTCACTCTACTTCCCTTCACTTTGGCTAAACATCTTGCAAAATTCAAGTGAGGGATCGTAATTTTTCAATTAATAATTTATTTTTAATTCCTAAAAATAGTTGATATGACTTTTAAATTTTAATTATGGTGCATGTGTATGTATGGAGGCATGTGATAAGTTCCTGTCTGAATTATCTCCCTTCAATGATATTTGATAAACCGAAATGAAGAAAATATGACATATGCAGTTTGCACCTGACCGTAACTTTAATTAAATGGTAATTAATTTAAAAAAAATTTAATCAGTTACTTTTTCATTATACTTATTCATGGCATTTATCATGCAAATAGTACCAGTTTACTTTATAAATGTTTATTTTAATATCTCTAAGCTTTAAGGCGGTGAACTGGCAGAATCGTTAGCAGGCCAGGTAAAATACGTATCGGCATCTCATCCGTCTCTACGTTTTAATCTAAGTTCAAATGCCGCCGGAATCGACTTTGGCTTTCATCTCTTTCGTGTCGATAAAATAAGTACCACTTAAGCATTAGGGTCGATTTAATCGACTTAGTCCCTCCGCCGTAATTGTTGGCCTGGAGCCAAAGTTTGAAGCCAATATCTGTAAGCTTTTATATATTCATGGGAGAGAGGTCTTTGAATTGGTCAATAGATTTATCTATTTTTCTTTCTATATATTTATTCTTGCTGTTCATTATCATGTACTAAATGAGGTGGCTTTCCTACATAAATTTGCTTTTTGATTGATAATACGTATTTTATATATTTTTAAACCTATGTTTGTGGAGTGCACTTTCAGAATTAGTTGAATTTTGGAAGGAATTGTCCCTAAATATATATATGTCATGATGTGGTAACAAAGTGTTGTGATAAGAAATGATGTAATAGCGGTATTAAAAATTTTGAGCTCGACAGAGTTAAGCACGCTGAAATTTTGTAAAATGGGGATTAATATCAAAAGCATGGAGAGAGTTTCTCATTCTTTCTCTAAACGCTCTTTATGCACAAAAGTATGCATAACTCACCCATGAGATCGCTCCAGCATACCCATGAGGGTAAGGCATACATGAATTAGTGGAATTTCATTCCGGGTGACTAAGCTCAATGCAATGTCTGTCAACTTAATGAGAAATGGAACTGATTGTTACCAATTATTACAGGAGCAATGAATGCTTGGATTTGATTAATGGAAGTTAAGGCAGTGAAGTGAGATAATCGTTTGCGCGCCGAACATAATGCTTAGCAGCATTTTCCCCGGCTCTTTACGTTCTAGATTCATATTCCGCCGAGGTCGACTCTGCCTCTCATCTTTACGGCTTCTATAATATAATTGTCCTAAATAATTATAGAGGGGTAGGTTACCATCAGAGAGGGGTAGGTTACCTCTCCCCCTGAATTTACTGGACTTGTGTAAAATTCGAAAGAGTTATTAGAATCTAGCAAAGTAGCAAAGTATTTCTTTTCTCTTCATAAGTACATCATGTTATCGGCGATATAATGATAGAATTCGAAATGCTGACAATCGGGTTGGAAGGCTGGAAATTTTATGACAGTCAGATGTGAGTATTTTCATTTAATATATATTTCTTTACTACCCTCAAGGGACTAAACACAGAGGGGACAAACAAGGACAGACAAATGGATTAAGTCGATTATATCGACCCCAGTGCGTAACTGGTACTTAATTTAATCGACCCCGAAAGGATGAAAGGCAAAGTCGACCTCGGCGGAACTTGAACTCAGAACGTAACGGCAGACGAAATACGGCTACGCATTTCACCCGGCGTGCTAATGTTTCTGCCAGCTCGCCGCCTTCTTTTTCATTTAATATAACGATATAGTTGCTGTGGCTGCTTCAATACTCGTTGATAGAAAACGTGCAGCATGAGAAATTATGACGATTCAATTAAGATTTTAAAGGAAGAAAAATTAACTATGAATATTGAATATCAACACATTTAATCTTAACACGTGTAGGCAGTTTCTGACGCAAAATATGCTAGATCTCATTGGCGAATGACTTCTCTCTTTTTACGACAATTGTGTATTCAATACACTCGTCTAATTGATGCACGTCATTGTGGGACGTCAGTGTTTCGTCAGCCAGAAGTATCCAGAATTTTGAGACTTGCCAAAGCCGATGTTTATGCCGACCGATAAAAATTAACAATTATTGTTTTAGCTTTTTTCTTGATTTGGATATTTTTCGCCCGTGAAAGAAATACGATGCAGATTATAGAATGCATATCTAAAAGAAAAAATCTTTGGAAACAAGACTAAGAACCATAAAAATTCCTCCCAAGAACTTGAGCTAAAAAATGTGCTGCACACACAGCCAACCTCTCAACGTATAAAAACTATGTGTATTAAAGGTGGTGTTATAATGATGATGATGGTGATAGTGATGACTTTTCTAAACAAATGTATTTAGTAGAGATAAATAAAACTGTCAAACATAACTGCTGTTTCTAAACTGTTCAATAGTGAGATTATGTCGAAATTTGTATGATAACTGTTATATTTTGAATATTGTGGATTCTGGCCACGTTAGGGCCTCCCATATGCATTGTATCATGTTATGTTTAGTGATTGTATTTATTTATGTTTAGAGATTATATGGGGGTATTTTTAGACGCTTGCATGTGTATAAATTTTAGGTGGTGAGTCAGTGGGTTGCCAGATGGAGAGTGTTATGCCTTCTGTTCTACCTGCTGGTTGGTCTGGGATATGGGGGAGGAATCTATCCAAATAACGTTTAAAATCTTCAACAGATGCCATCGCCATGTTCCCAATTTATTCAGGTGAAGAATAACGTAACTGTGGCAGAGAAGTACTGTTGTTGCATAATGCTTGGAACGCGTCCAATATTTTCCTCATTCAAGTAATTTATACCTCAAGGACACTCCGGTTATTCCAGCATACATACGTTTCTGTATTCACTGTTTGAATTGTTCCTAGGGTAGGAATTTAGCCTTTCCGTCTACTATCACGTGGAGGTGGCGACATTGCCGTATTTTAGCTGCTTTCTAGATTAACAGATACACAATCTGTCGTAAATCAGTGAATATTAGAAAATGTGTCTAACTCTTCACCTGACCAGTCAAATATAATGAGACACAAATGCAATAACACTGCATTGTATACATAAGTATATATTCCATCGGAACAAAAATTTTGGAAAATGTTGCAACATCAGTAAAGCGGTTCAAAGATAGAAACTGAAAACAGATCTCAGATCTGACTTACTCATTATTTGCAATAAAAGCGTGTGATTAACAAGTTCGTTTTGCAAACACATGGATCCAGGTTTGATCACACTGAGCGGTACTTTGCACAAGCATCTTCTACTTTAGGTGCTTGCTTGTGGGCAAAATTTGATGGAAGCTTTGCTGGAGCTTATCGCAGTTATATGTATGCATGTATGCATGTATGCGTGTGTGCGCACATGTGCTGTCAGTTTTGCATATTTTCTTTTGTTTTTATATTTAAACACTTTAAAATTTCAAAATTTCCTGATTTTTATCAGAATTTGTAGTGTTTCGTTTGTTCCCCTTTCCTATCACCGTAAGAAAGTGAATACGCTATACAAAATATGTCAAATGTAAAATTTTAATTTGTTTATTTCTAATATTATTCTATATGAATTCATTTTAACACGCGTTCCGATATGTGTGTGTGCGCGCGTGTGTGTGTGTATTGGCGTTGGATACCTTGCCGTAGTTTATCTTTGGATCATGCTAGTAGGGTGGAGAGGGTTTGTGAGGTACATTGGAAGTCTTATTGGACATAAAACTCTAGGTTGTGCAATCGCCGGCGAGGCGACAATCCGATACTCTGCCGCGTAGGAGGGAACTGCGGCGAGAATGGAGGCAGCAGGTGCGAACCCAGGTGAAGTCGACAGCTGGTGAAATGACCTCATGCATGGGCATTGCTGGTATTTTGCATGGGCGATGGTTAGTGATGGTCTTCCTCAGTCACGATTGGATAAGCATCTTCACAGACACACAGACACACACACACACACACACACACACACACACATAGCTATTCATAAAAATTTCAGGTTGCTTTCGCATGATGTAGCATTTCTGTTCATATATAAAAACACGTCTGAAACAGCTGTAGTGAACCACAATCCATTCGTTGTTATTTATTTTTACATCCCTCCCTCTCTCTCTCTCTCTTTCTATATATATATATATATATGTGTGTGTGTGTGTGTGTGTGTGTGTATCAAAAGGATGTGTTATAACACTTCCACATATACAAAACAGCCATACCAACAATCCAACAGACCTCCATCATCAGCTGCCCCACGGATATCATTATAGTTTCGGCACCTGGATAGTACCATTCAATCAGGCGGTGTCAACAACATTAAAAAAGTTTTGCTTGGGAACAAACATAAAAAAAGCACAAGTTTCAAACACATTTGCCTTGTGTACAACAGTATTCAATCTAAATATATGCAGGATTAAACCCTAACTTTAAAATTAAACTACAAGTAACACATAAATCTATGTACATCGGAATCGGCATTAATAGTAAACCTACAATAACTAAATTATATACTAAATAGTGACCAATCTTTTAATGCATACAAATAATAATCCCACCAGTCTTCCATAGTTACTACTATAATAAAAGAAAGTGAAAGCTTTATTTCAATTTTCTCCAAAACGAAACACGATTGAATTTAATTTAACGAATGATATTATAATTATGAGGGAAATACATTATTTCATAATTCAAAAGTTAATCATAAAAACACTAAATACTCTTAATATATATTATTCTTACAAGCTATAATGTAAACTTACCAATAGAAACATTAATAGAAACATTAAATTTATTAAATAAGAACCATTAAAAGTATACTTGTAATTAACTATTATTATAAAGCTCTGCTACGACTAATGCTAAATTAAAACAGTTTATAAGATAATAAAACTACAAAGATTTAACACTTACCTGGTTTTTTCAAACCACATGGTTCCATCACTTCTAGAACTTAAAAGGTTAACTTGAATGATAAACATTCCATATCTTTACAAATATTTGCTGAGTCGAAGACGGGATGATACCCCATATTTATTTAAAATTTCAAGTCTCCCAACTGAACAGCGATTAAAAGTTTTAGCCAATTTACCATATCTATACCCTTGTTTTATTAAATTACTTATATATACCCACATATGCAAATGTATATATATATATATATATATATATATATATATATATATATATAATATATATATATATATATATATATATATATATATATATATATAATATATATATATATAATTATATATATATATATATATATTATATATATATATATAATATATATAGGCGCAGGAGTGGTTGTGTGGTAAATAGCTTGCTTACGAACCACATGGTTCCGGGTTCAGTCCCACTGCGTGGCACCTTGGGCAAGTGTCTTCTGCTATAGCCCCGGGCCGACCAATGCCTGTGAGTGGATTTGGTAGACGGAAACTGAAAGAAGCCTGTCGTATATTTGTATATATATATATGTATGTGTGTGCTTGACAACCGATGCTGGCGTGTTTACGTCCCCGTCACTTAGCGGTTCGGCAAAAGAACGATAGAATAAGTACTGGGCTTACAAAGAATAAGTCCCGGGGTTGATTTGCTCGACTAAAGGCGGTGCTCCAGCATGGCCGCAGTCAAATGACTGAAACAAGTAAAAGAGTAAGAGAGAATATATATGCATGTGTATGCGTTCGCATACACGTGCGTATGTATGAACGTACATATGTATGTATGTATGTATGTAGTCGTTGAATTCTCAGTAGTTCCTTCTTTCTCTTTCAAGGGAGAAAAATCTTATTGTGTATCCTGTTCTTTTTTTTCTTTTAGTAAAATAAATATATATTATATAATTATATATTATATAATTATATATTATTCAATATCATGTAATCTTTATACATCTAGTTTTCTATTCTTTATTCGATTCAACAATAAGTTATTAAATATTTGTAATTACAAGTCAATATTTCGATTTTGTTTGAATCGCTTCAGTAAGATGTAATCACGAATTGGTAAAGTCGTTAGAGTGTCAAATATACTACCGCGCGATATTTGTTCTGAGTTTCAAGTTCAAATCCTACCGAAGTCAACTTTACTTTTCGTCCTTCCAGACTCGACTCGATAAAAATGACCAGTCCAGCGTGGTGAGTCAGTGGAATTGTAAGAAAGCTGGACCAAATCCCTAGTAGTATTTGTTCACTTTCTTATTGTTCTGAGTTCAAATCCCACCAAAGCCTACATAGGTGCCAGATTTAATTTTTTGCTCTATTTAACACCATCACCTGACACCTTAAGTGTTTAGTAGATTTCTCTGTGTTGTAAGTAATAGGACCAAGTCTCCTGTTTGTGAATACTTTCTTTCTTTTGTTCCATTAGTCACGGAGGCCATGTAAAGGATCATGCGTTCTATCCTGGAAAAGAGAAAGGGAGAGGTTGATAGGTATCTGCAGGTATATTTAATGGAAATATTTGATCACAAGAGAGCACACAGAATACATACATACATACATACATACATGCATACATACATACATACATACATACATACATACATACATACATACATACATACATACATACATACATACATACATACATATAGTCCCCAATATACTGTTTGAAAAAGGACACGAAAGATCCTCACTTAATAATCTCCAATAATCCGGTTTAGAAATATATGTGTACTAAAATATTCAATTTTCTCCTCTTGTATACCTAGTCACAAGAAAGCTAATGAGAAAAATGAAAGTCAGATCTTCAGCTGAATGAGGGCAGATGGTTAGTAGACTCTAACCTTTAGAATGATTTGCAGAAATTTGAGCGCAAAACTTTGAGGCTAAAGCTACACATCCACAACGATCAACCATCTTTTTCCTTTGTAAATATTAATCATAAATTGTATTTCATTTATGGGAAAAGTCGTTAAAGCGTGGAATAACTTTTCTTAATTTAGGCACAAGGGTAACAATATTCAGGAACGAAAAGTAATCGATACCATCGACTCCAGTACTTGACTGGTACTTCATTTGATCGGTTCAAGATGAATAAATGGCACAGCTGACGCCAGTGAGATTTGAACTCAGAATGTAAAGCACCCCCCCCTCAAAAAAAAAACAACAGTATTTATTTCGATTCTTTGTGTCTTGATTTCAAATCCTAACCGGCCAACTTTACCTTTCGTCCTCTTGGGGTCGATGAAATGAAGTACCGATCTATGACGGTGGCCGACTGGCAGAATTGCAAGGAGATCAGATCGGATGCCCAGCAGCATTTGTTGCATTCTGAGTTCAAATCTCGTCATTGCTTGATTGGATGATATACAAAAATCCTTTGTCCGGTTTAATATCACTAATTCGAATCTCCTGTGCTTTTAGCAAGTTTCATTCTGTTGTAAGCATTTGGGCCAAACACCCGGTTTCAGAATACCTCTCTCCTTCCCTCCCTCTCACCAATCTCAGAAGCCTAGTAAAGAGTCATGGACACTAACTTCCCCCCTAACAGAAACGTTAAAAGAAAAGACCCAAATCGATATTAAATAGACGCACGCAGACTCACATACACCTATGTATGAATTAACATTGATACACAGGTAGACTGTCATGTGTCTACAAGATAGATAGATAGATAGATAGATAGATAGATATATAGATAGATAGATAGATAGATAGATAGATAGATAGATAGATAGATAGATAGATAGATAGATAGATAGATAGATAGATAGACAGACAAGCAGATAGAGAAAGAGAGAAATAGAGAGAAGAGAAAAATTTCTCAGTAGTGGAAATAAATCGTAATTTAAGCTGTCAAATCTCAGGACAAAATCTGAAGGCGAAATTTCATAACTGCGAAAATTGTTCTTCGGGTCAGATCAAAATAGTATTATTTGGATGGCATCAGTATGATAGTATGATAAATGTAATGGGTATGTGCATATAACACGCACACACACACACATTTATGCCCGTGTTTCTGTCTAAAAGCGTACATCTGTGTATAATCAACATAGGTTTTGACCTTGAGATTTTATGATCATCTCGACAGATTGTCAATGTTCGAATCAGCGTGGTTTAAATTTCGTCCAGTCTGGATGAAATATTAACAGGATTCACCACCGTCCACTCGAAGCACAAAACCTGATATGCAAAGTATCAACCACTTATCGATCGCATAGGATGCTCGGGATTGTAATATATCATAAAAGCCTGGCGTTGATATCAAGAACAGGTGTTCCGATGTCATAACAACATCGAGGCACCAATCATTGCACCAATTATTTCTAGAAATGATTTAAAAAAAATAATGATATTTTATCTGTTAAGTTTGTGGAAATCTGTAGATAGGCTATTTATTATAACTCCCCTTTCTCTCTCTCTCACTGTGATGGCAATGTTTATTCAAAACGTGCTTGTAATATATCGAGATATTTGGTTTCTGTGAAAGCTTTTATGAGATACTTTGCATATACGAGTATTAGATTACGATTATTATCATCACCTTGTATCTCATATTTCAAGATATATTTATCACACAGACACGTATGCGTGGACATACATGGATGTGCACACATACATGCTCAAACACAAACACACACACACAAACACACCCAATCACACACACGCACAAACACACACACATACCGAGACATGCACACATGTTTCTTTTGCTCGGCTGTTAAATAATGATTGTTAGTGTGCGCTCGTATCCTATGATAAAATAAATTTGCTTCTATCATGTGAAAGAGAGAAAGAGAAAGAGAAGCAGAGAGAGAGAGAGAGAGAGAGGCAGTGGCGGAGAAAGGAAGGACAGAAGATGGAGGGTCTATTTTAATATAAATTCTTTTCTTTTGCTCTTTCTCTCACACACGCGTTCTCTTTTTCTCTCTCTTTCTTTCTCTCACACATTTTTTCTCTCATACACACATTCTCGCTTTCCCCCCTCTCTCTCTTACTCACACTCATTCTCTCTCTTTTTCTCTCACACTCATTCTCTCTCTTTTTCTCTCACACTCATTCTCTCTCTCTTCTCTTCCTATTTGTCATTATTTGAAATGAATCGCGAAAAACGCATAGGGTACATTCAATAAATCTATCTTCGTATTCCCAATACTATCTTTCTTTCTCTATCTCTCTCTCTCTCTCTTCCCCCTTAAGTATTTATCTATTCTTCTACCTAATTATGTTTGATATATGTAATGAGAAAACAGATAATCTCTAGATGTTAGATGCATACAGACACTGGAAACATAGTATCTATCTGTCTAAGAAATTATTTATTATTTGCAAGGAATAAAAAAATGCATATGACTACTTAAATTTACATGAAAAAGCCAAAGCTATACCTGAAATTTATTGTAAAGATTACGAACACATTTTCACTGTCCTCTTAGAAAATTTGGCATGTAGTCAATGCTAATGGACTAGTATTAATGAAGCTGATTGTATTCTTGCTGCTAACTTGTTGCTAAGAGTACAAACTGTGGACCCGAAGATAGATAGGGTGATTACTGTTCTTTTACCAATTACCATTGTCATCTTGCCTGAAGAAATGTAAAATAATCGATATTTCTAACCACTTTTAAGAATCGAGGCTAATTAAAGGTGAATTTTCCACAGAAAACATCATTTGACGAAAGAAAATATCAGCTGGGTGTTATTTTGAACCGAGATAGGTGACAGACACATTTAACACTTTCCATTGTAATAGCTAAAAGAAGACAACAGGTTCATTGGAAGGCATTGCATATGACTGTGAACGAATTCATCCAAACCATATATAAATTCTTTTATTACACACAAATAAAAGGCATATGAATGGATGGGTTCCGACGAGGGTTCCGGTTGATCCGAATCAACGGAACAGCCTGCTCGTGAAATTAACGTGTAAGTGGCTGAGCACTCCACAGACACGTGCACCCTTAACGTAGTTCTCGGGGATATTCAGCGTAACACAGAGAGTGACAAGGCCGTCCCCTTGAAATACAGGTACAGCAGAAACAGGAAGTAAGAGTGAGAGAAATTTGTGGTGAAAGAGTACAGCAGGGATCACCACCATCCCCTGCCGGAGCCTCGTGGAGCTTTTAGGTGTTTTCGCTCAATAAACACTCACAACGCCCGGTCTGGGAATTGAAACCGCGATCCTATGACCGCGAGTCCGCTGCCCTAACCACTGGGCCATTGCGCCTCCACAAACTCAGGCATATAGACTGGTATATCTATACTTGCACAACTTTCTCTTTCTCTCACACACGCATATACACACAAGCACACATTTACGAACACATATATTGATGTTTCATTTCATATGGAGTTATATATAAAAAAACAAGTTAACATTAAACAGGGATACTTGTTGATTTTAAGCAGAATACGCATTTAGTCATTTTCACACGAAAAAGGCTAATGGTGACTTCGAAACTTTGGCATGCCAGCCGTTGCCAGCTGGGTATCCGAAATTCGAACTCATTTTCAAACTTTTCCTTATGAATATATATATATATATATATATATATATATATATATATATCTGTAAATATAATATGTGACAATTATTTGGTAGCCATGATAAAACTCCGAGTTTCGGATCCTGACCATTTTTATCAATACACACACACACACACACACACACACACACACACACACACACACACACACACACACATATATATATATATATATATATAATATATATATATATGTATATATGAATGTATGTATGTGTGTGTGTAAAAGCATAATCCATATACATACATATATATATCTATCTACTAGCAAACGCACCTGTCCTTTGGACGGTTTAAGTTGCTTTGGTGGTATTTTTTCACCAAATAATTGAACTACCGAGAAGATTTGTGAGTAGCACGGCTACCTATGTTTCCGATTAACCTAGGAACAGAAAATCAAATTGAAGGCTGGTTATTGTAGAGGCCATTGTACTTTAATGATCATAGAACCTATAAGTTTGCAAGTGATGCAAAATAGAGCTACTGAAGTGTTTTGGGAGTAGATTATGGATAATGACTACAAAATATAGTTGTTTTACATGAAAGCTAAATTTCTTGTCAGAAACAGTCACATAAATGGTGTAAGGAAATTGAAGGAACACATTACTTCCCTTCTGCAAGTTTATTTTTTTCAACAGCAAAGGGAGCTATTTTTTCGTAGAGATAAGCTAACAAAAGCCCCTTTATTCTATCTTCCCACATAGCCTGCGCATAAACTAACAGCGAATGCTGCATAAAGTTAAATTGGTATGGAGCTTTCTGAAAAATATGTATAGCTTTCGCTAGTGGAAGCAAAACTCTTATTTAAAGGTTGATTCTTTGGGACGAATCCTATATGATTATTTAAAAAATGCTAGAACGACAATGCTAATGCATATTTTAAACAATGGACAGTAATCGAAATAGTATAATGGATGGGTAAATAAGCATCCTTAAAGTGAAACAACGCATTGGTAGGTAAACAAAGGTATCAAGAAATAGAAGAGAGGGAAGGAAACATCACCTTTCAAATAACCCACAATAGGTAAAGGTAAGCTTGCCAAAGTTTAATGTAGTTTGAATATGGAGATTAAGATTATTTGGTATTGGATATTCATCACCTACAGTTTTCCTTGTCAATTTAATCACCGTGGCAGGTGGACAGTCGAAATATATAGACAAAATCCTTTCATTTTTATAAAAAGATTTAAAAAGTATGGAAGACCTACATGCAATAAAAACTATGTCCATTTAGGTTTAGGCAAAGGGTTATTGTGCATGATCATCCTTGGGACATAAGTAATGTGTGTAAAGTTTGGTGAAAATCGGTTGAGATTTGTGGAAATCTATGCGTTCAGTGTTCCTAGTCAATTTAATCACCGTCGCTGGTGGACAGTGGAAATAAATAAATAGGCAAAATCCTTTCACTTTTACAAAAAAAAAAAAAGATTAAATTGTATGGAAGACACTACGTACAAAAAACTATGTCCATTTATGTCCATTTGGTGAAAATCGGTTGAGAATTGTGGAAACGTGTGCGTTAGTCTGTGATTTATATATACTAGATATAACTAATACATATCATTTTATTCATTTTTTCATTTTATCTAGCTGTGGCCATGCTGGGGCACTGCCATTAAATATAATTTTTCTAATTTTGGCACAAGAACAGCAATTTAGAGCGGAAGGTGAAGTCGATCACATTGACTCCAGAGTTTAATTGATACTTATTTTATCGACCACGAAAGGATGAAAAGTGAAGTCGATCTCAGTGTCATTTGAACTCAGAATGTAAAGACGGAAGAAATGTTGTTAAGCATTTTATCCATCGTACTAACAATTCTGCCAGCTTTCCACCTTACATACATACATACATACATACATACATACATACATACATACATACATACATGCATACGTACATACATGCATACGTACATATATGCATACGTACGTACATGCATATGTACGTACATACATACATACATACATATATACATACATACATATATACATACATACATACATACATACATATATACATACATATATACATACATACACATACATACATACTTACATAGATACATACATACATACATACTTACATACATACATACATGCATACATACATACATGCATACATATATACATACATACATACATACATGCATACGTACATACATGCATACATACATGCATACGTACATACATGCATACGTACATACATGCATACGTACGTACATGCATACGTACGTACATACATGCATATGTACGTACATACATACATACATACATATATACATACATACATACATACATATATACATACATATATACGTACATACATACATGCTTACATAGATACATACATATATACATACATACATATATACATACATACATACATATATACATACATATATACATACATACATACATACATACTTACATACATACATATACATACATGCATACATACATACATGCATACATACATACATACATACATACATACATACACATACATACATACATACATACATACATACATACACAAGCGAACATTCATATGAATGAATTGAAATATGTACGTTCATGAACTACTCAGCCACTTAGCTATGACCGCGTCACTTATATAAATCCTGTATGAACAATTGAATATGTCTATGCACGCAGACACTTCATATCTATACTGAAATAATGCGTGTTTTTTTATACTTCTTTTATTTCTCAAAATTAAGACAAAGTTCTTTTTTAATCTGAAACATTACGCCCTCCTATGTTGCATGCAGTCTCTCTATTCTAAGTAATTGTCATGCTTCTGCCCCGTCCCTCAATACATCGTAAGCTATACACTATATTCCTAACCTTACAATAAACCTGTGGATTCATCCTACATATAAATTAATTGTTCTTCGTACATGGGGACCAATCAAAGGAATAAGCTCTACAGATTAAGGACCTTATAGGGGTACCAGGACTTTCTACTACTTCAATCTGTAGATTGGCCTTATGGTCTTTTCTGTGCTGTTACAGGATTTATTCCTGTATAGCGAGCAGATGCCCTTTGTATCACTCTCTATAATGGCTTTGTACTTAGCCCTGGTTCCTTTGTGCACTCTAATCCTGTCCCTTTGTTTGTAGCCAGAGAACTGCACGCGGTGAATGAAGTGTTGTATGTATTTTTCCAATTCCATAAGCTCGTACATGCAAGACACATTCCTCATCACTCTCACCAAGTCTGCTACAAGAATATTGAACTTGGCATTGTCCACAATGGCTGTGTTCTTGTGGACAAGGTATTTAGAGGCCATGGGTTTCGCATAATGGGAGTGAAGGATCTAGACCTTATTGTTCTTGGTTCCTAATTAGAGTTCCGTGTCTAAAACTGGTAGCCTATAATAGGGGTGCCTGTTAAGGTAGTCTGTCGCTACTTTGATATTCTGGTGGATGGAGTTAGCTTTTTGCTGGATACTCTTCATAGTGTTAGCATCTAGATCATCAACATTGTCTTGTAGGGATGCTTTGGCTACTATGATGATATCATCTCCAAAGAGGGAGTACATGGTTAGGGTTATGGAGTTCTCTGCTAATTTATCTTTGAGTCTCCTCTCCCACCATACCGTAAATAGGTTAGCCACACCACCAGCGATACTGACATCTATGGATGCACCTTCCTCTTGGGCGTATATATTGTTATTAAACTTAAATATATAGCCCTTGAATGTAATCTTGGTACTCGCACCCACCGCATGTGCGACCATCTTTTTAACTTGATCATCGTTTTCAGGGTCCGTTTTCAGGGGTCCGTATATAGGGGTCCACCAGTTCCATCTCTCTCTAGGAAGTCTTCCTGGCCATAGACGTTATAGTAGGGGGTTTAACTCTTACCGATATAATGGGACAGAAACAAGGTCATGTTCATCTAAGTAACCATTGTCACATGTCAATTTTAGGAGGAGGTCCAGTTCTTCTGTGTCAATACCACGAAACTTTACATTGCTCTCGCTGATCATCTCCACACATTTCTCCACACCAAAATCAATATCAATAGATGGGTATAAAGATACTACGTCCATACTGCTTATTATGCATCCTGTCAGGTCGTAGGCATGGTTGCAGTCATTGATTCTACTGAGGAGATCCTATGTGCTGTCACACACATCCGGGGACATTTTCATCAGAGGGGGTATGATCAGAGAGAAGAAGTGGGAGATCCAGTAGTTGCTGGCAACATTGGCTCCGCAGACCGGTTTTGTCGGTGGTCGCCTTATGCTCCTTGCGGAGTCCATACAGAACCGGAATACACACACACATGTACATGCACACAGATATATACATACATACATGCATACATACATATGTATGTATGCATTCATACATACGTACGTACATACACACATACACGCACGCACATATAGATATGCAAGTGTGTACACGTCAGCTTTAAAATAGCATATTCTACATTGATGTTATATCATTGTACTATATATTCTTATAGTGTGTATGCATAAGTATATATAAGGAATGTACATGAGACGAACGCTGGCAAGACATTCAACCTGATAGCTCGAGTGTCAATTGTAGAAAATGTAATATAGAGCAATAAGATGAAATGCCATTATGTTAAAAGAACGTGCATCTATAAATAATGAAAAATTTCTACCTAATTACTGCCAATAAATTTTAACACACACACACACACTTGATACATTCTTAATACAACCAATATTCGTTGTTAAACACAATATCATTGTAAATATTGTTATCCTATCTACGTTTATATGTAGCGAAAAATTCAGCCCATCTCATTCCCATTAGTGTTATCCTTGTTTATGGAAACCGAACGGAGTGTAATGTTTGTTTATATATAACATGCAGTTATATAATCAAATATTGTTAATAACAACGTGCAAGTGAAGCGAAACTAGCCAATAGCAATGTAATCATAGAATTACTTATGTTAAAGCAATGGGCATAACTAAATAAAAGTGCCACCCTGCTTTTGCTTCCACATAACTTCCTGTCAAATGGATGTTTTAAAATTAAATTTTCTACAAATACGCTTCAGATGGTGCAGATTCCGATTACATCGAAATTTGTTGGGTTTGGAGAGAGGGATTTCATTAAACTCACACAAATCGGCTTGTTTCCTCATAACTTTCAGGAAAATAGGTATTTTCAAATGAAATTTTCTATAAATACTTTTCAGTGTATGTAAATTACGATTATAATGAAATTTGATGTAAAAAGCAAAATGGTGAATATGCACACTTACATACTGACACACATCACAATGTTTTCCGAAATTTCAAGTTTCATTTTTTTAGATATATGTGATGTATGTCAATATGTATGTGTGTGAGCCCATCAATTTTCTTTTCGTATTAAATTTCGATATAATCGTAATCTACACATACTGAAAAGTATTTGAGGAAAATTTCATAAAAAAATCATGCATGTCTTCGAAAGCTATGTGAAAACAAAGATGACACGTGAATTTTCAAGAACTTCTCTCCCCACACATAGAAAAAATTTTTCATAGCAGATCGCAAGCATAATCGAAACTTAGATAATCTGAAGCGTACTTGTAGAATATTAGTTTTCAAAATATACTTTTTTTCTTGAAGCTTCGTGGAAAGAAAATCGGGCGGGGCACAGATGTGTAGGTATGCGAAGTAATGAAATATTAAACCTTAGTAGTCGGTGGCAAAGCATGCAACAGTCGAAAATGCAAAATTTAAGCAAACAGCTCCATGATGAAATATTGCAAAGCAGTTATTTACAGAACCGTCATTTAATATTAAAAAACAATGACGAATAAATCAAGAATATTAACTGAAATCTAAAAGAAAATGAAACAAACTTTAATAGAAGTCGTAGAAATATTCGCACATATAATGCTTGCCAAGAAGAAATCCAAATGACAGACTACTTGTCTTTGAGTATGCCCATATATTGTAGTCCGGTGATGAACACTTCCCTCTGGCCGGGGCCGGTATATCATTGTGCATGCATTACCGAAAGTCCACAATAAGGACTAACTTTTAAATATATATATGTGTGTGTGTGTGTGTGTGTTCATTTAGATTTTGTGTTTTATTGGGTCCGGTGTGTGATTTTGGTATTTTCTCCCTAAAAATGGAATTGTGTTATCGTGTCTCCATTTTCTGATTTCGGCGTTCTGGTTCCCATGTTGGTGGAATGGATGGTTCATGTCTTTTATACGAATTCCGTTGGTTATAAGTTTTATTCTATTCCCATCTTCCATGCTTTTTTCACCATTCAGGATATATGGGATTTTTGGTCATAAATCGTGGGTTGCTTGAGTTTTCATGATGATTATGAGGTCACCATTCTGAAACCCATTCAAATACAATGATAAATAACTAAATAGCTAAATAAATAAATGAATGGTGACTTGGAAGGGGTATCTCTCTCCTTATCTCTCTCTCTCTCTCTCTCCTTCTCTCTCTCTCTCTCTCTCTCTATCTATCTATCTATCTATCAACTATCTATCTATCTATCTATCTATCAACTATCCTCCTGCCTATATTTCTATCTATCCATCTCCATTGTCAATGGAACTTCACCCCAAAAAACAAAAACAATGTTCTCTTCTTCTAAACAAAACTCCCCAAAAAACATCTGTTTTATATAAATGAATAAGCTTTTTGTACATTCACAAAACTTTGACAAGTTCGAGAAAGGAACGAAAGCGCTAATAGTAATGAAGAAATAAACAGAATTTTTCCAAAATTATGACGACATGTTTTCTCAATATTCAATTTCTGTACATCACACCTAACAGTCTATACATACATACGTACATATATACATACATACACACATGCATACATACATACATAAGTATGTATGTATGTATGTATGTATGTATGTATGTATGTATGTATGTATGTATGTATGTATGTATGTACACTCTTTTATTCTTTTACTTGTTTCAGTAATTTGACTGCGGCTATGCTGGAGTACACCCTTTAGTCGAACAAATCGATCCAGGGACTTATTCTTTGTAAGCAAGGTACTTATTCTATCGAATACCTTTGCCGAACTGCTAAGTTACGGGGGGACGTAAACGCACCAACATCGGTTGTCAAGCGTCAGTGGGGAACAAATACAGACACACACACAAATACACACTCATAGACACATTCACATATACACACACATACGACGGGCTTCTTTCAATTTGGTCGGCCCGAGGCTACAGTAGATGACACTTGCCCAAGATGCCACGCAGTGGGACTGAACTCGGAACCATGTGGTTGGAAAATAAGCTTCTTACCACACAGCTACTCCTGCCCCTGTATATATATATATATATATATATATTATATATATATATATATATATATGTATATATATATATATATTTGTGTGTGTGTTTGTGTGTATGTGTGTGTGTGTCTGTGTGTTTATATATATATATATATATAATATATATATATATATATATATATATATATATATATATATGTATATATTATATATATATAATATATATATATATATATATATATATATATATTATATATATATATATATATATATTAAAATAAGAGCTACTAATAGTTTCTCATACTTTCTTGCCATAAAGACAAGTTGTTTGGCATGTTTTTATAGCTGCCTTGTGTCTCCGCGCAGTCTCCGCGCTCTGAGCACTTGGCATGTTCTATATGAAAAATCACAACGCTGGTACATGAGAGACCACGAGAAAAAAAACGAGAAGGTTGATGCAAAATGTGGAATGAGAAGACAAAGGGTAAATAAAAACGGAAAAAGAAAGGGAAAAAATGGATAAAATTATGGAAGTCATAATGAAAACTAATTGTACGGTGAATATGCATCGACAAGAATCTGGACTTCCATTTTGTTTTTCTGTTTTTTTTTTTTTCAGTTCTTTTCTGATGTCTTCTCGGAGAAAATGCTTTATCTAAAACAATTATCTTTACTTTATCTAACGGCACCACAATATTCACTTCAGTTATTACTAGCATCAAAGACTATGTATGATTAGTTCAGCTTATTCTTTTGAAATATTAGAGTGCTAAGAGGAAAAAGTGAATTCATTTCCGTATTCTATTTGAAATTTAATTTTTCATTCCAGCTACAGGTAATCTCGAATGGATTATAATGTTGACTTCATAGCAATCTCTTTTGTTCTACGTTATTCTTATTAATCTTATAAAAAAAAATGGCTGATGAATCCATATGAGAATTCTGAACTTTGGACACGTCTATCTTGCTACGATGTAATTAACAGATTACAAATATTATTTTACTCTTTTACTTGCTTCAGTCACTTGACTGCGGCCATGCTGGAGCACCGCCTTTAGTCGAGCAAATCGTCCCCAGGACTTATTCTTTGTAAGCCTAGTACTTATTCTATCGGTCTCTTTTGCCGAACCACTATGTTACGGGGACGTAAACACACCAGCATCGGTTGTCAAGCGATGTTGGGGAGAAACACAGACACAAAAACATACACACACGCACACACACACACGCACGCACACACACACATATATATATATATATATAATATATATATATATATAATATATATATATATATTATATATATTATATATATATATATATAACACACACATACATACATATATATATATATATATATATATAGAACGGGCTCCCTTCAGTTTCCGTCCACCAAATCCACTCACAAGGCTTTGGTCGACCCGAGGCTATAGTAGAAGACACTTGCTCAAGGTGCCAGGCAGTAGGACTGAACCCAGAACCATGTGGTTCGTAAATAAGCTACTTACCTCACAGCCACTCCTGGAAATTTTCTTTAAATAAAATTTCAGAATAAACAATATTTCGCTTGCCGTAACATTAAACATATTAAGCTCAAACATACAAATAAAAAATAATAGTTATGTTATATGATACTTACATAGTTGACTAATCTTGTTTAGTTTTCCTCTTAGTTTTTCTCTTATTGCTGGAAAGGATTAGTTGAACAAAGATTTTGATATGAGCTACTATGTGGGAGGGCGAGATCTATCTCTGTTCTATGTAGTATATTCAGCACTTTATGTCTTGACAGACGGTCTAAGCAGCGGAGAATATCTTAGTTAAGTACTCGTAATCTTCTTCCTGCAGCACCTCTCATGACCGATCCTTCGTATGCCTGATGAGCAAGTTCTGCTGCAAAACCTGCAAGTGAGGAAAGTGCTGCAGGTCTGCGGTGTGTTACCTTTCTTTCTTTGGCGTTTTGTTTCGAGAGCCAGGATGTTTTCTTCCTCGAGTTGTTTGACTCCTTTGTCAACTGAAGTGTTTCATGCTGTTCTGTCTTCAGTTAATTTTCCCCAAGTTTTTGCATCGATCAGGCTGCTCTTTCATGTGCACTTCAATCTTGAGTCTGCTACCCCGAGCATACTTGCCATATAACAACTACTTGCGAATTCTGTTGTCATCCGTCCGCTTCACAAGTCCAAGCTATCTCAGTCTCCTTTTGAACAGAATAGCTATCATGCTCCGAAATGCTGCTTGTTTCAGACTTCTGTGTTGGTTACTTTCTCTTGCCATGTGATGCCAAGGATCTTGCGCAAGCATCTCAGATGGAGGTCATTGGCTTACTTCTCTTTTCTGGCATATAGGGCCCAGATCTCTGATCCAAAGAGGAGAATGCTCAGTATGCATGCATCATAAACCCTAATGCTGGGTTCCACTGTGAGCATCTTGTTTTTCCATGCTCTTTTGCCGCGTCTACCAAAGGCTGTAGCAGATTTTCGCATCTTGACTCATAGTTCGTAGTCTAAGGAGGTCGACGAAGTCATTGTGGACCCGAGATAGCAAAATTTCTTTGCAACCTCCAGAGGCTTGTTATCCAGCATGATGTTAGCTTGAGCTGTGCTATCTTGTATGAATGATTGCTTCTTGACGCTGATTACAAGAGAAAATGCTTTGCAGTCTTGTGAAAAGTGTTCCATCATTGAATGAAGAATCAACTCGTTTTGAGCAACCAGTGCTGCGTAGGAGATCTCTGATAAAAATTGACTTGGTCATGGCTTTTCGCCTGAGGCGTGCAAGATTGAAAAGGGAACATTCTCCTGTGAAGGCAGACATTTCCGTCCACATTTAGGGCAATTCGACCTGGCAAAATCTCATTCTCTTTAATCAATACCAATAAGGGTTATTGAAATAAGAACTGCAAAAAACAACGTACACGCTAAATTTAAGGTTCTCCGCTACTTATATGATAACCGCTCCTACCCTAGGGTACATATTCAAAGTTATGTGAAATAAGTTATTTAACAGTTAAATATATTGATCAACGGAACCACAAATCATTGTTTACCTTATGGATCGCTGACTACATTTTTATTGAAGCCATGCACCTACCATTGTCAGACTGCAAGTATCTTGTTCGTTAATTATGGATGATTTTGAAGATAATGTGTTACTGAAAAAAGCAACATATTCATAATTATTTGCATAGGAGAAGCATTGCTTGACGATTCCAACTTTATATGCTATATCTACGACATTGCTCTACAAGCAGCCATCACAAAAAGACGTGTTAGATAAAGTAAAGCTAAATCTAATGTTCTCATCGCGTTAAGCATCTCACTGTGGCTATCTACAGCCTGAAGCAGTTAGATTGATATTAAAAATCTTTGGTTATGGAATCAGTCGGACAATAATAAATGCAAATAAACCATATATCCGTAGAAGTGGCTGTGTGGTAAGCAGCTTGCTTACCAGCCACATGGTTCCGGGTTCAGTCCCACTGCGTCGCACCTTGGGCAAGTGTCTTCTACTATAGCCTCGGGCCGACCAAAGCCTTGTGAGTGGATTTGGTAGACAGAAACTGAAAGAAGCCCGTCGTATATATGTGTATATATATATATATATTATATATATATATATGTGTGTGTGTGTGTGTGTGTGTGTTTCTGTGTCTGTGTTTGTCCCCAACATCGCTTGACAACTGATGCTGGTGTGTTTACGTCCCCGTAACTTAGCGGTTCGGCAAAAGATACCGATAGAATAAGTACTAGGCTTACAAAGAATAAGTCCTGGGGGTCGATTTGTTCGACTAAAAGGCGGTGCTCCAACATGGCCATAGTCAAATGACTGAAACAAGTAACAGAGTAAAAATAGAGTAAAAGAGTATATCCATCGATCACTAGTTAAAATACTGGTGGATTCTGTCATCAGGAACTTTTTAGCCTGGATATTACTGCTAAAAAGTGCTATGTCTTGGTTATATATGTGTGTCTTGTTTCAGAAGGAAAACCATTACTTTATTTCCCTACTGAAATTACAAAAATGTAACGAAACATTTATCGTTTCTTCTACTTTACTAATTGAAATAGAGAGAAAAAAAATGACTCGTATTGGAATGGCTTCATTACTTTTTTTCTAATTTCGAGTCGATTTTACTGGTTATCCCTCTAGGATCGACAAAATAGTTGTTCGGTTATATGCTATGGATAGATTAATTTAACCATACATACTAGCTTTTTTGACAAAAAGTGATGATGTTTCTAGTCAAAGAAAAGCAATAATTAACAATTTACCCATTTTCCAACCACCATTTTGTTTTTTGTTATCAAAAACAATATCTCTGTTATAAAATTGAAATGATTGAGTGATACGAAGGTACTTAATGAAATTTTCTATTCGGTGATTAGTTTTCATTAGAACAGTCTAAGACTTTTAATGAGGTTGAAAGCCTCTAGCGCATATTCGAGCTGTGTAACATACTTGTGTGTGTGTGTGTGTCAGTGAGTGAGTGAATGGGTATTGATTAAAGTCGAGGAGAGGTGTAGAAGATTAGGTGGCACATTTCTATTGCAGCTAATTGTTTTAATGAATCCGCCATATTATGTGTTGCGAAATTTCAAGATGTTTCAGAAACAACATAAAAGAATTGATTGGTTGATTGATTAATTACAGGTAGTTCGTCGTACGTTAATTATTAAACAGTTTTGTTTCCTAACTTCAATATAAGAATCTAAATATAATTAAAAACTAGGTTTCTATCAATACAACTGGTGGAATCTTATGTTCAAATATTTCGCCTGGTTCGTCAAATGGTTGCGTTCGAATTACATGCTTCAGTTCCTACAAATCTTCACTTGAAACCATATTCGTTTGAAGAATACTCTATTTTGTATAAACTAGCAGTATCGCCCGGCGTTGCTCGGGTTTGTAAGGGAAATAACTATATAAGCATTTTTAGAGATGTAAAGTATAATAGCCATCTCAATATGGCTAACCACAAAGGGGGGTGTTACTGTAGCTTTTTACGTTCTGAGATTTAATAATACATTTTTAGAGAGTTACTTTCCTTATATAACAGCAAAAAAATGCATTAAAAATGGGAAAAAATTATGGTAAATTTTTTTTAAATCGTAGACTCATCGTTGGCGCGCGCTAATACCCAGGAGGGCTCGATATGAATCACGACTATAAGATACCCGCTTTTGGTTACATTGCACAGCAAAATGTGGGAGTAGTTAGGAATCTAAATCGTAGTAGACAGACACACAACTTCACTTTTATATATAAAGATTTAGCATAAATTAAAAAAAAGGTCTTATTTATCTGTTTATTGACTACATACATATGTACATACATACATGCACACACATACATATATATATATATAACGAAGGGTGCCGAAGCACCTACATTGCTAGAACTAAGATTTTAAAGTCTTTTCATGCTGCACGAAGTGCACAATGTAAGTACACATAACCGTCTCTAGAATCACCAGATTAGGTCTACTTTAACCTATTCCATAGGCTTCATCAGTAGTGACTGCTCAAACAGTCTCTGGATTGGATAAGTTCGTCTGCCAGTATATATATATATCTTTATATATAAAAGTGAAGTTGTGTGTCTGTCTCCTACGATTTAGATTCCTAACTACTCCCACATTTTGCGGTGCAGTTTAACCAAAACCGGGTATCTTATAGTCGTGATTCATATCGAGCCCTTCTGGATATTAGCGAGCGTCTACGATAAGTCTACGATTAAAAAAAAAAATTGCCATCATTTTTTTCCATTTTAATAATTGTTTTCGCTATTATATAAGGGAAGTAACTCTCTAAAAATGTCTACGATGAGTCAACGATTTAAAAAAAAAATTACCATCATTTTTTTTTCATTTTTAATGCATTTTTTTGCTATTTTTTGGCTATAACTCTCTAAAAATGCTTATATAGTTATTTCCCTTACAAACCCGAGCAACGCCGGGCGATACTGCTAGTTTACTATAAAAAGTTATGACTGATTTAGCGAAATGCTAATGCGTAAAGTAAAAATTAATATAAACAGCTACTCGCAATGTAATACCATAAAGGAAAAATTTAATCATCACTAAGTGTGACTAAGGTTGCCGAAGCGCCTACATTGCAAGAAGTAAGAGTTAAAAACTCTCAATGCTGTAAGAAAAACGCAATATATATATACTCTGGCAGGAGAATTTATGGTGAAGATATATATACTAGCAGATGAAATTAGCCAAACTATCAACCGTTTCAGCAGTTAATACTGAAGGTGCCTACAGAACAGGCGAAACCAAACTTAGTCTGGTGATTCTAGAGACGGTCATGGAGTGGATATCTCTCCTGTCAGTGTGTATATAATGCGCTCTTCTTAGAACATTAAGAGATTTTAACTCTTATTTCTAGCAATGTAAGTGCTTCGGCACCCTTAGTCATACTTAGTGACTTTTAAAAATTTCCTCTGTGGTATTACGTTGTGGTATTACGTTTAAGTAAGGCGGCGAGCTGGCAGAAACTTAGCGCGCCGGACGAATACTTAGCGGTATTTCGTCTGTCGTTACGTTCTGATTCAATTCCGCGGGGTCGACTTTGCCTTTCATCCTCTCGGGGTCGATAAATAAAGTACCGTTACGCACTGGGTCGATGTAATCGACTTAATACGCTATGTCTGTCTTGTTTGTCCCCTCTGGTGTAGCCCCTTGTGGGTAATAAAGAATAGGTATTACGTTTATGGTATTACATGCGCCACATACACATACTACACCGTATATGCATGGACATACAAATATATGCATATAAATATCAAGGTAAGAATACCTATAAATGATAATACTATTTTAGATAATAATATTAACTACAATAATGATAGAGTTTTTTTAGATAATAACAATAATCAAAATCATGATAAATTTACCCACTCTGCTTCGAGCAACAGTAATATAAGACTTCTATCCTCAAGTTATTCCACCTCTAATTATAATGCCCCTAGATGTAATTGCAGAATTAAATCAAAATGCCCGGCCCCTGATTTATGCGGGTTAATTAACATAATCTACAAGTGCTCCGTAACCACAGATAATAATAAGTTCTCTTATGTTGGATGTACTGTAAATTTTAAACAGAGATTGAATAACCATCTCTCATCCTTTAAATTACGTCATAAAGCTGATAGCACCACTCTTTCTAGTAAAATTTGGGAACTAAAAAACAATAATATCAAATATAACCTTAATTGGGAATTAGTCAGAAGAGCAAAACCCTATAAAAATAGCAGAGTAGGTTGCCAACTTTGCTCCATGGAAGCATTTGAAATACTAATGTATAGAAATAATGGAGAAATTCAATTAAACAGCAGAATTGAACTTGGAAATCTTGTATACATGCTCGAGTTAAGACTCTTAAATATTTTAAATGATATTTTAAATGATATCTCAATTGATAACTGTATACTGGAATCACTTTGCATAAATTTTCACTTTGACTTACATATCACTCCTACATAGTATATTATATATTTAACTAGAAAGATAAGATCTAACTAGCTATGATTATAATTTCTCTCTCTGATGGTACTATTTAATACTTATTGATCTAAATTATTTGATTTATTTCTATTGGACCATATTATTAATAATTTAAATTTTGCTCTATTTTTATCTCCATTTCTTAGTCTATTTTTTAACCCATATATAAATATTAGTTAGTTAAATCTCTTAGTTTCTTTTACATTAATTAATTCTGCTAATCCCAGACCTATCGTAGTGTATTGTGATGTGATATAATATAATATAAAATAATATAATATAATATAGTGTAGTGTATTATAGTATAGTATAATAATAATATAATTGTTTAATTTCATTAAAAAACAACCCCATTTTTCTTTCCTTTCTAATGACCTCTCATTGTAACCTGACAATCTATTAATAGTAACATTTATAAATAAAGAAATAAATTGTTGACCTCAGTTCGAATTTTGCACTAAACAAGCTTAGATTTTCTGGTAGTATCAACTTGTGTCCATCCCCTTAGCTTCCCCTTTCCTTTCTCTTTGATAGCTTTAATAGCAGTAACTGACTGAATTCTACTCCCTTCCTCCTCTCTCTGTGATTCTTGTAAAATTCATTAACAACCTGCAACTCTACAATATAAGACTGTCATTTTGCTTCTCATTCGGATTCCCTGATATTTTCGCATGATTGTACCCTAAATCTCTTCACAAAACTGGATTATGAACTATAAGGACATGCACATATTCTGTAAGTTCAAGACTTTTCATCGGATCTCCAAGAATCGAACTTATCTGCGATTCTTGTAAATTTCAATAACAATCTGTTCCTCTACACGATATGACAGTCACTTTGCTTTTACTCAGACTTTCCTCTACATGATATGGCAGTCACTTTGCCTCTTACTCGGATTTTCAGAAATTTTGCATGACTGTATCCGAAAATTTCTTCACACAACTTGATTAAAAATTCAATATGAGCTATATGTAGACATGCACAAATTCTGTAAGTTTAAAACCTTTCATCGGATCTCCATGAATCGAACTTTCTTCAATGCAGTTAATCTTACAACCTCTTTTGTATCTACCCCTTTTGATGTTTGGGAATTCTCTGATGTTGTTTTCGGCTGACGAGTACGAGCCATCTGTATTCACTGCATTTTTTTGTAGCTTATTAAAGATGTCCTCGTACGAAACGATCGTACCGAGATTTTAATCCATTCTTGTTGCTTTTTTCCTATTTGTAATCACCCCACTTGTCGTATGGTTAACACCATATAGATTTCCGGTGCATCCTAGTTAAGGACCATATTCATGTGAATTCTTTAGAATTCACTTGAATCTCAATTACTTAACCGTATATATATATATATATTATATAATATATATATATATATATATATATATAAATATATATTCCTTCCAGAAGAGGTTTTCGGTTGGTCGTGCAACCATTTATGCACCACTTCCTTCACATCTTCATCCGTACGAAATCGATGACCTCGGAAACCATCTTTGAGCGGTTCAAAGATATGATAGTCGGAAGGGGCGCGATCTTGGCTGTAGACAGGGCGTTCCAGCACCTCAAAACCCATTTGTTTAATGTTTTCAACGGTCTTGGCTGCCGTGTGTGGGCATGCATTGTGATACAACAACAAAACTTTCTTCAGCAATTGGCTTCGGGGTTTGATGCGAATTACTGGCTTCAGGTTCTTGGCCAGCAAAGCACTGTATCTTGCATTGTTGATCGTACACACCTTTTCCAGAGAAATCGGATCACAGCTCTTTGTTTTTAGTTACTGCATATTGCTAGTGGAGCGGTTATGCTTACACTGTAAAGCCAGAAAGAAAAATGGCGCGATCAGGTTCAAACTTCGATTACGTGACTACGATAGTACCAACTATAAGCACGCATGCGCAGAAGGCAGTGTAACAATAATAAAGATATGTTATGGCGAAAGTAGTGCTAATTTTTAACGTCCCACATGTATATATATATATATGTCTATGTATGTGTATATATATATATATATATAAATATATATATATATACATATATACATACACACACACACACACACACACACATATATATATATATATATATATATTACGAGGGTGTGCTGAAAATTTCCTGGTGTGAAGGGCGAAGGGCGTGATTAGAGGCCCAACTTTCGAGTTCTTTTACAGGGTTTAGAAAAACTGAAGGACCACTTTTTAGTAGAGTACCTATTTATTCATCTTCTCAATGGGAAAAAAAAGTAACAATGATTCGAAACTGATTAGCTTACTGTCGTCATATTAAACTTCGAAGTCACTGTCAAGATTTTCCTTGAGAATCTCTCTCTATATATATATACATATGAGTATATTATGTATGTTTGGACATACACATGCACACACATACATACATATATTACATATGCGCGTTTTGTTTATAATGTCACACTGTTTTAGAACACGTCTATTGATTTTAGCCAACATTGTACGTAACAGACATCGGTAAATATTTTGGCTAGATCTTCGTCGACGGTAAAAGGAGAAGCTTTTAAACTGACTAGGGAGAAAGTACTTATAATTCCACTGTTACTAAAGCTTTGTGTAAATCGGATAATTCGGAATGACAAAGAAACAAAGAACTGTTAACATAGCATAGCACTACAAAAACGATTAAAAAAATAACGTATTATATAAAGGTTTTTCAACCATTTTTATAAGTCTTTTTCAATCATTTTTTTTTACGTATAGCCTCCTTTGATTCTTATTTTAGTCGGATGGACTGTCATGGCCATTCGATGTTTAAAAACCAATAAATGTTTCTATAATTAAATATTTCTAGGAATTGTATTAAAAAATTGTTGAAATATTTTTAGGCATAGGAGTGGCTGTGTGGTAAGTTGCTTGTTTACTAACCACATGGTTCCGGGTTCAGTCCCACTGCGTGGCACCTTGTGCAAGTTATTCTACTATAGCCTCGGGCTGACCAAAGCTTTGTGAGTGGATTTGGTAGACGGAAACTGAAAGAAGCCCGTCGTGTATATGTATATATATATATATATATGTGTGTGTGTGTGTGTGTGTGTGATATGTTTGTGTGTCTGTGTTTGTCCTCCAACAAACCGATGCTGTTGTGTTTACGTCGCCGTAACTTAGCGGTTCGGCAAAAGAGACCGATACAATAAGGCTTACACTAGGCTTACAAAGAGTAAGTCCTGGGGTCGATTTGTTCAAATAAAGGCGGTGCTCCAGCATGGCCACAGTCACATGAATGAAACAAGTAAAAGAGTAAAGAGTATCTATTATAGAAGTGTAATCAGTTTATTGCAGGTAAATTTTAACAACAAAATCTTATATTGACCTCCCTAGAGTCAAATGGACCCCGATTGAGAACTACTGAATTGAACCATTAATCATAACAGGTCTCAATAATAAACGGTAGCTCAACGATTAGTTTAATAGAATACTCGGTTTCTTATGAAATCGTATCATAAAATGGAAACTATCGCAACTCATCCTTCATTTCTTCTTCGACAATATGGCACTAGTATATATAAAAACAAGGTGTTTACAACTGTCTATTATATAGATAATGTTGCCTAAGCTCTATAGATACATTCTTGTAGCCCGGTATAGTATAACAGAACACCCATTCACGCGTGCACAAAATCACACACGTACGCACACACACATACACACATGTATACACACAAAGAAATTATACGAACGATTTAACTATTCATATGTATTGTATGCTTTTTGCGATTGAATTTCATTGCCAGTTTAATTTCCGTATCAAAAAAGGAATGGAAGATCAATTAACAGATGGTATCATATAAACTCGATATTTGAATCACTCACTCACTCACTCTCTCTCTCTCCCTCTTTCTCTCTCTTTCTCTTTCTTTCTCTCTACTACATACCTGCATACTCACACACAGTCACACACGAACCCACATATATATATACACATAAACATATATACATAGACACACGCATATATACACACACATACACGCACACTCATACACAAACTCAAATATAAACCCACAATTAGAGCCACGTGGCCGCACATTGATATGTATGTATGTATGTATGTATGCATGTATGTATGTATTTATGTATATATGTATGCATGTATGTATGTGTGTTTGTATGCATGCTACATGCATGTATATATGTATGTATGTATGTATGTATGTATATCTATAATATATATATATATATATATATATATATATATATATATTATGTATGTATATATATATGTATATATATATAATATATTTGTATATATATATTATACATGTATATATATATATATATATATATTATAGATGTATACATATATATATATATATATATATATATATTATATATATATATATATATATATATATAGATAGATAGATAGTAGATAGATAGAGATAGATAGATAGATAGATAGATAGATAGATAGATAGATATAGATAGATAGATAGATATAGGCAAACAATTTTTTTTTTTTAATTTTTTCAAATTAAAAACATATTCCATTACAAATTAGATTTCAACTTCAATTTCAAATATCGCCAGTTAGCTATAAATTGAATTCTTAGTTCAAATACAGATTCGTAATTAAGAAACTTCATTTGCTATCTCTGTCTAACTATTTCCACCTCACCGTTTCATTTTGCTTCTTTCTTTCTATCGTTTTTTTTCTTAATTTATGGTTTCTTTTCTATTCTTTGGTTTCTTTCCTTTTTTTCTTCCTTTGTATTTGATATTTTAAAAATTATTTCCTTAAATAAAAATATCCGAAATATTCATAATTAAATGATCATGCTCTCTGTATCTCTCACTTTGTTTGATTGTTTCTTTCTTTCTTTCTTTCTTTCTTTCTTTCTTTCTTTCTTTCTTTTTCTCTCACTCTTTCGTCTCTTTCTGTATTCTTTTAAGTTTTCTTCACCTGTTTCAGTCTTAAAACGTCGACTACTAACAACACTTACAGATTTATGCTCCGAGCATATCCCTTCATCTGGCTCTAAACAAGTAATAAGCGTAGTTCATTTTAAAAGATCTTTCTCGCTATATTTATCACCTTTTGATGTCTCAGGTGCAAAACTTTACTATGTTGCCAGAGATATCATTAAAATCTCCTTCAAACCAAACCCCACTGACTTAAATAAGGCAAGCTCATGTGTAATCTAGTTTTACTCACATCTAAAGAGACGCTATACTCACGGCTGAGATGCTTTGCTTGATCTGGACTGATCTGGGGCTAAATATCAATAATACATTGCTTACGTACTATGTTGTTGTTCATTTTATTCTTTCTTGCTCCTATCACTGGAATAGTTCCTTTTTCCTTTTCGAGCCACGCCTGGCTCATTAGGGCCGGTTTCCCGGTTTCCTTGGCGTATAGGTTCCCCACCTGGACGGCCGCCGGTCCGTCGCAGGTGAGCTGCAAGATGCAGGAGGAAAAAGTGAGAGAAAGTTGTGACGAAAGAGTCAGCAGAAGTTCGCCATTACCTTCTGCTGGAGCCGCTTGGAGATTAGGTGTTTCGCTCATAAACACACACCTCCCGGTCTGAGATTCGAACCCTCGACCGCGAGTCCGCTGCTCTAACCACTAGGCCATGTGCCTCCACTATCACTGGAATAGAACAGAGGGTGACGTAATCACAATCCACCTTCCGAAGCTTAATGGGAATTTCCTAGGAGAGTCGCTCTATAAACCCATTGTTCCATGGTTATTCTGTCTCTGCTTAGTAAGTAACCACACGGCTCAGTCAAGCATGAAGTGTTTCATTGTGATTATTGCTGTGTGACAGTGAAGCATTCTTCATTTCCTCCAATGCCAGTTTCGCGCAGTAGAGATTAATAAACGGCACACTGTTAGAGCACAAGAGTTGCTGCTCCGTTGGGAGGACTAGAGCTAGCTACATCAATCAACTGTGCCAACAACATGCCTAAATTTCCTTTATTTTAAGTGCAAAGGGTTATAAACTGTAATCTGCATGGGCCTTAGAATGGTGCAAACTGCGCTATTATCTTTAGAATTTGTGGTTCTTTATATGGATAGACTGATGTCACCATAACCGGCGTAATTCATGATAGATGAAATTTATTGTGGAGGCGCAATGGCCCAGTGGTTAGGACAACGAATTCGCGGTCGTAAGAGCACGGTTTCGATTCCTAGCCCGGTAATTGTGAGTGTTTATTGAGCAAAAACACCTAAATTCCACGATGCTCCAGAGAAATGGCGGCGAGCTGGAGGAAACGTTAGCATGCCGGGCGAAATGCGTAGCCATATTTCGTCTGCCGTTACGTTCTGAGTTCAAATTCCGCCGAGGTCGACTTTGCCTTTCATCCTTTCGGGGTCGATAAATTAAGTACCAGTTACGCACTGGTGTCGATATAATCGACTTAATCCCTTTGTCTGTCCTTGTTTGTCTCTTCTGTGTTTAGCCCCTTGTGGGTAGTAAAGAAATAGATAGATCAAATTTATTGTTTGTACTCCAATATTATTTGTTTTGAGTTAATCAAAATGTGGAGCTTACGTTTGTGCATAGGTTTACTTTCTTTACTGTGTTCTCTAATAGTGTTATGAACATTTAAGTAATTTCTAGTACTTTGACAACTTCTGTGTTGAAATTGATGATTCGTCATATTTAATATTCCTTGGTGTTGCCGCTGCAAAGAGAGATGGCTGCTGTCATTTAGTCCAGGACATCCTCGATCGAGACGAAATATATTCCAGCCTTGACTATGTTTGATCTTTAGAGGTATGCAGGACAATCTTGTCCAAGATTTCGTTGTCCTATTTACGAAAGTAGAGTGTGATCTGAGGTAGAATTAGCTGCTATTTCTATTGTTGGCTCGTCCTACTCCTATGGTTGTTCCTACTGTAGTGTTGTTTCCCACGCTGTCTTGCCAATGTTGATGCCATTGGCATTTATTACTCATTTTATTTTCCAGTACTGCTACAGCCTCAACTTTGTATTTGATATCTTTATTCTCGCTGCTAATAGCATTAAAATTTTCTGTTGTTGCCCATGTCGTATTTTGTTTTTGCTTTTATTATTGTCTTCTCGTGTACTAAATTGATAACAGTTTTCTCTTCTTTATTTATCTGCAAAATTAATGACAAATATGGTAGTAATGTGGCCAGAATATTTCAATTACAAAATATTCCCTTCATATGTAATAATACATTGCTATTGTCTTCCTCACCATTTCCGATTTCAAATTTGTTGTTGAGATGTTCGTAAAAATCAATTTTGATATGTTCTTACAATGTAACAAAATTGCACCTGAATCCATAGTTCAGATTCCTACAATATATTGAAGTTAACTGTGGGAATGTTGGAGCCAAAGTCACAGGCGGCGAACTTTAAGGTACCAAAAGCTAAAAATATGGACAGAAAATAAGGTATAAACTATGTATAAGTGAATTCACTGAACTAACCGATAAAAAATTAAGTAAATATTATAAGCTAATATAACTTTTAAAACTATCCTCACCGAAGATTAATCACAAAAGTTTTGAAACTCAGTCTGGTTGAATCCTAACGAAAGTAATATAATGATCCCTAATTCATCAGCAACTCAGGGACACTGAAATATTAAGGAGCAAATATGGAAAGATATCGCTGTTAAAGATTTCAGGAAAATTTGGCAAATGGAAATCACCTAGAAAAACAGAATCCCTAATTTTTGGTTCAATGCTCTACCTGAATCCCATGCGAGTTAGACTTCCAGGTTGGAATATGGAGCAGCTTATTCCCCAAAAATGATGAGACGTAACCCACAAAGCTATCAATCAATAACATGCTTTACTACTGTATAGAAATACTAACATCCTTAATTTCTGAATACACATATACCTTCCTGGGGGATAACAAAATATTTCCTAACGAACAAAAAAGGCTGTAAATGTCTAAAATCATCTTAGAAGTTTGCCATAAACAACACAAAAATCTTTTTATAGCACGGATTGATTACAAAAAAGTGTTTGATAGCCTCCCCCACAACTGGATTGAGACATGCAGAGAAATCAATAAATGCTCTCTGGTTATTGGTAATTTTCTATTAAATAGTTTAAAGTTCTGGATGACAACTGAAATAGTAAATTCAGAAGCAGTTAGAATGAATGCTGGTGACATTGATATAAATTGCGGCCCTTTTCAAAGGTAACTCCCTGCCATTAATTCTTTTTTGCATACCTGTCATTCCTCCAAGTTGTTAAATGGCACATAGGATAGATACAGAATATACGACAGATTAATCAGTCTCATCTTTTACTAGGACCATCTAAAGCTTTTTCTGAAAGGGGACCAACAATTGGAACGGTTTTTAGCAACAGCTTTGTGATAATATTGAAGTGGAGTTTGTGCTAAAACCTTACTCTTTTATGGAAAACTCTTGAAAACTTACATCATATAGCTAGACTTGACAATTATAATTAAGGAATTAAAAACTGAAGAAAGCTTCAAATATTCATGTTTGCGTGTAGGGTGTGGCATTCAGCGCGCACAAATACGCTAAAAAATACAGAAAGACAACTGTCGTAGAGTTAGAACTATCCTAAAAGGCAAACTTAGGGCTCAGTTTGTTATTCTATTAACTCCGATAGGATGAAAGGCAAAGCTGGCCTTGGTGGCATTTGAGTTCATAACGTTAAGAACCTGAATAAATGCCAATAAACCTTTTGTCCAGTACACTAACGATTCTGCCAGCAATAATGTATGGTATTAGTAAATTACCAGAATGGTGTTTTCTGACTATGATAGTGAGGAGTGAGGCGGAGAATCGTTATCATGCCAGGCAAAAAGCTTGGCGGCATTTCGTTCGTCTTTATGTTCTGAGTTCAAATTTCGCTGATGTCGGCTTAACCATCCATTCTTTTGGGATCGATAAAATAAGTATCAGTTGAACACTGGGGTCAATGTAATCGACTTAATACTGCCCGAACTTGCTGGCCTTGTGCCAAAATTTGAAACCAATATCAGTGAGGACTAAGGGACCGTCAATAGTTTACAGACATCTTGCACTGTACGATAGTCGCTTGATCAAATGTCGACTGGAGATGAGAACGATATCAATAACTTCCAATTGTATCGCTTCCGCTGGCAGTGTTTGGCAAAACTAATGTTACCAAGGAATATATTATTTTTTGTCCACATGGTATTCTGGCTTAGTGCTATGTTTATTTGTGCTTATATCTGATAAGAGAGGATTGTGCTTATACCTGATAGGAAAGGAATGAAACATGAAAATTCTATTGAAATGTTTCTTTTCTGGTGGAAATTAGTTTTACAATTTTCTCCTTTTGTTTTCATCTGAACAACCGTCTTCCATTTATTCAAAATATGCTTAACGCAGATTTTTAGAAAAAAGGGCTAAAGAGTGAGTCAAAAGAATCTGAGCATTCCTTGGAAGCATATGTTCTGATCAACACTGCTAGAGAACATATCACTAAAACACATCCCTTCACAAGCAGAATCGTATTATAGACGACGAGGATCAGTCTGATGACTTACGCTGGCAGAATTGCCTTTGCTTGACTCACTCTCGGCTAATGAACTGGTGTTTATTTTGTGTGTACAGGAATTAATAGTTTACAACATTTGCATTAAAGACATCTCATGTAGGTACAAGGTTATGAATATGAAAAAGAGAGATGCATTTGCAGTTGCTAGTGTTATTTACGAGTAAGATTGATTACTAGGCTTACAAAGAATAAGTTCTAAGGTCGATTTGTTCGACTAAAGGCGGTGCTCCAGCATGATCGCAGCCAAGTAGCTGAAACAAATAAAAGAATAAAAGAAAAGAAAGAACACACACACACACAAACATAAATGTCGAACAACGAGAATGCTGTGTTGAGCACTCATTGTTTTCATCCAAAGTAGAGACGAACATCATTCTTCTATGTGATCAGCATGAAAAATTAAGATATTGAGATATTTTTCCTATGAAACCAATAGCAGCCTTAATACACACACAAATATATGTGTGTGTATGTGTGTGTGTTTGTGTATGTATATTTTCGTGTTTGATTTGTTCATGTTTTGATTTGTTTATGTCGCTGTAGTATAGCGATTCATCATAAGAGAACGATAGAATAAGTACTGGATTTCAAAAATAAATTCTTGGGGTCGATGTATTCGAAGTAGCGCCCAACATGGCCGCAGTCCAATGACTGAACGAAGTGGCTGTGTGGTAAGTAGCTTGTTTACCAACCACATGGTTCTGGGTTCAGTCCCACTGCGTGGCACCTTGGGCAAGTGTCTTCTACTATAGCCTCGGGCCGACCAAAGCCTTGTGAGTGGATTTGGTAGACGGAAACTGAAAGAAGCGCGTCGTATATATGTATATATATGTATATGCATGTGTATATGTTTGTGTGTCCGTGTTTGTCCCCCCAACATCGCTTGACAACCGATGGTGGTGTGTTTACGCCCCCGTAACTTAGCGGTTCGGCAAAAGGGACAGATAGAATAAGTACTGGGATTACAAAAGAATAAGTCCCGGGGTCGAGTTGCTCGACTAAAAAGTGGTGCTCAAGCATGGCCGCAGTCCAATGACTGAACGAAGTAAAAAATAAAATACATAAAAGTTACACTTTTACAGCAACAGTCTGAGACAGGTCAAGATTAACGAACCAATTCTATTTAAAGAACGCACGCCTGATGTTCGTTCTCATTACTTGCTTTCTATTTTACATTCTCGGATTTAAATTATTTTCCATTTCAATTTTGATTTTCTATTTTATTTTTCAACTATTTCCTATTCTCAGCTATTTTTACATAAATGGGTTTTCTTTTTGTTTGTAATTTTTTAAAAATTAACCCCTCGTTAAATTTCTTGTTTGAAATAGTAATAGTTATCTTAATACATTTACAGATCCTGAAGAGAAGTTCGAAAATAGAATAACATGCTTGCACGCACAATGAAACATTGCACATACGCCTAAGACATACAGATCCACATACATACATACATACATACATACATACATACATACATACACACATACATACACAGATACATACATACATACATACATACATACATACACACCACACATACATGCATACACACATACATACATCATACATACATACATAAATACATACATACACACATACATACATACATACACACACACATACATGCATACACACATACATACATACATACATACATCATACATACATACATAAATACATACATACATCATACATACATACATACATTCATACATACACACATACATACATACATACACACATACATATATACATACACACATACATACATACATACATACATACATACATACATACATACATACATACATACATACATACATACACTCACGTGTGTGTGTGTATACACAGACATACTTGCACACATATACATATATAACAATTGATTATTGATTCACACTGTTGTGACTAGGAATTAAACGATGAAATTACTGAGAAGGATGTGTGTTTTTTTCTCTAGTTTCAGCTCCGAGCTGCGGCCATGCTGATGCACAGCCGTTTTTGCTATGCTTTCTGCCCCTAGGTTTCCCAAGTGGTCACCCATCAAAGTACTGACTAGGCTCGACGTTGCTTAACTTCGGTGATCAGACGAGAACCGATGCTTTCAACGTGATATGGCTGTAAGCCATGTATATGGATGTATGTATATAGATATATATTTTCACACACACACACACACACACACACACACACACAATAATAATAATTAATCCAAAACAAGTAGCAATACAGCATTGAAATAAACAGAAACTGAAAATGTACAGAGAATGCATGAAGATTTATTTAAATTTCAAGTTATATATATATGCCTTCGAAACATGCCTGACTCCTCTAGCGACAGCTGATGACGGGGGTTTTGTCCTTGTGTAGCTCGTCCTGTATTTGTTTTTCGTTTTCTTGTTTTTCGTTTTCCGTTTTCTTGTTTTTTGTTTTTTGGCTTTTTCCGTTTCTACGTCTTATTGTGGTGTCCTGTACTCCCGTATAATTATTTATATATGCATGTATATATACATGTAGATGTAGGTACGTACATATATGTTTGTATGTATGCATATATTTTTATTTATCTCCTATATATATATATATATATATACATACATACATACATACATATATATATATATATATATATATATATATATATATATATATTTATATCAGTTTCAGCTTAAGCCTGTGGCCATTCTGGGGCACCACCGTTTTGCTACACTGTTATTATTGAGATCCTCCTCTGATATGTGGCATTTTGTGAATAAGGGAGTTTGATGTCGCTAACCTTTTGTGTATATACTCTTGTGTAGGAGTGGCTGTGTGGTAATTAGCTTCTTTACCGACCACATGGTTCCAGGTTCAGTCCCACTGCGTGGCACCTTGGGCAAGTGTCTTCTACTCTAGCCTCGGGTCGACCAAAGCCTTGTGAATGGATTTGGTAGACGGAAACTGAAAGAAGCCCGTTGCATATATGTATATATATATATATATATGTGCGTGTGTGTGTGTTTGTGTGTGTCTGTGTTCCCCACCCCAACATCGCTTGACAACCACTGTTGGTGTGTTTACGCCACCGTAACTTAGCGGTTCGGCAAAAGACACCGATAGAATAAGTACTAGGCTTACAAAGAATAAGCTCTGGGGTCGATTTGCTCGACTAAAAGACACTGCTCCACACCATAGCCGCAGTCAAATGACTGAAACAAGTAAAAGAGTAAAAGAGTAACAGAGTATACATACATACATACATACATACATATATATATATATATATATATATTATATATATATATATATATTATATATATAGATATATATAAATGTATATATATTATATATATATATTATATATATATATCTGTTGTATGATAATATTTTAAAGAGAAACGTATTTTGGGTGGTACATCACACTAAATAGAAGCAAAACACTGGTTGTAGTTTACCTTCCTTTTTAATTAGTAATCAACTAATCATTTAATTAATCGAACGTTGCCTGTATTTGTTGGAGATGCTGGGCCCGCAAGGTGGATGTTATCTACCTACAAGAATTGGATCTGGTTTATGATCCTTCGTTAGCACATCCAACACCAATATCTATATAGTATATGAATTATCTTACTTCTCAATTATCAGACGCCAACTAATTGAAGTTTCTCCAGACGTCTTCATCAGTACGAAAGGCCATCTTAGCAAAATCAATGTCTGGAATTACTCGCGCAATATTATATGTTGCATAATAAGCAGTAAGTGTGCGGATTCTTCATATCGATTTATCGATATTGTTTTTGCTGTCAGGACGGTATGTTATTTCTCGATACTGATGCCAACGAACTGAAACCTCCCCTGAAACACCTATGTGATAACGATTGATTAGTTAAAGATAATCTTAAAAGGTTTCACTAACCAGACGCCAAAGAGGAGTATTGAATACTAATCTTTCGATCGGAAAAATACCCCAATCAAGCATTTGAATAACCAATGCATCCCAATTCAAGCGAACGACGGTCAGCTTTGAAATACGATTCCACATGTTTTTGTTGCCTTTATAATAAAAGAATACTGAAGTATTAATATTTGAATTCAGTTGTAAGCTGCATATTGAGGAAATGGAGAAGTCGATATCGCTAGAGAAGTGGCCAACCACATTATGATATGCTAAGATAGAAAACTGAAACGGTAGGCGCAGGAGTGGCTGTGTGGTAAGTAGCTTGCTAACCAACCACATGGTTCCGGGTTCAGTCCCACTGTGTTGCATCTTGGGCAAGTGTCTTGGGCAAGCCCCGGGCCGACCAATGCCTTGTGAGTGGATTTGGTAGACGGAAACTGAAAGAAGCCCGTCGTATATATGTATATATATATATGTGTGTGTATGTGTGTGTGTGTTTGTCCCCCTAGCATTGCTTGACAACCGATGCTGGTGTGTTTACGTCTCCGTCACTTAGCGGTTCGGCAAAAGAGACCGATAGAATAAGTACTGGGCTTACAAAGAATAAATCCCGGGGTCGATTTGCTCGACTAAAGGCGGTGCTCCAGCAAATGACTGAAACAAGTAAAGGAGTAAAAGAGAGAGTATATAAACTTTAAATTCCACAACTGTGCTCACATATTCTCGCTATGTAGATGACATAAACCTTGTGGCTAAGGCAACCCTAGAAGACAGTTACCAGGTATTTGAATATAGCACTGCGGAAAATATCCAGCAAGGACACAGAGTATCAAGGGGGAAGTTGACTGTGTATCTAGGTTCCACAACAACGGACTTTTCGTTCTAATTACTGAAGTCTGGTTAGAAACTATGGACAACGAAAACAATACTTCTGTTCAAATTACGTTAAACATATTTTCACTATGTATGTATACATGTAAATATATATATATATAATAGAAATATTAAAATAACTAAGTCTCTCTAAAAGAGAACAGCGGCAGCGTTCCCGGAAAATAATAGTTATCGCCATACTAATATGGCATTCTTATAAAAATAAGAATGCCATATTAGTATGGCGATAACTATATATATATATATATTATATATATATATATATATATATATATATACATATATATACATATATATATATGTTATTTATATTATATTTATTTAATGAACGCCACGCACCCATTTCCAAGTAAGTTTATCTTAACCTTTTTGATACGACTCTATACTGTTTTCTTCCTCCGTCCTTCTCTGATTCCCTTTTGCTGCTCTCCCTCTTTCAACGTTTTCTATGTGTCTCTGTCTCTCCCCTCTTTCTTCTTTTCTTTCTCTCTCGTTGCTCACACGTGATCATCGACCATCTTTCTTTACCTCACGTGACCAGCTTTCTTTTCCTGCAGGACGTTCAAAGGACTAGACGTTTTCTTTGTCTCTCTTCTATCTTGTCTCTCTTCTATCTTGTCTCTCTTCTATCTTGTCTCTCTTCTATCTTGTCTCTCTTCTATCTTGTCTCTCTTCAAAGAGAATATTTCTCCAAGCGTTCACTATTTTCCTCTCGTCCTTGTCTAAAGACCCTCCATGTTTGTTTTCGTTGGGTTTCCTTGTATGTCTCCACTCCCGTTTTTGTTCTCAAATTTAACCCTCCATAAATCCTGAATTTTACTTTAGAATTTATGCAGCGGCTTTACAGGGGCTCCACAATATTAGAGAATATTAAAATGAAAATCCTGATAATGTATGTGGTGTGTGAAAATATGCGAACAGCAAGATCATATAGATTTCATCAAACGGTAGTTAATCGAATTTCGTCAAGTGGACAGTAGAAAGAATTTCGTTATGGCTGCGTGGTAAGAAGCGTGCTTCCAAACCACATATTTCTGGATTCAGTTCCACTGCGTGGCACCTTAAGTAAGTGTCTTTTATTATAGCCTCGAGATGACCAAAGTCTTGTCGGTGAATTTGGTTGACGGAACGGAAATTCCATCGTGTATATGTGTGACTGTATATATATATATATATATATATATATATATATATATATATATATATATATATTTAAAAAAGGAGATGTGGAACACGAGTTGTGATATATATAAAAAGGAAATGAAGAAAATGCTGACAAAATAATTTAAGTAAGGGAGAGTGTATTTAATTAGGTGAAAGTTATTTTTACCGGTTGCGCATTTGTTATGCTTATCAAAAGATATTTTTTAAGAGAGATAGAGTTCCTTTCTGATAGATTTTTTTTCTCTTATCTGCTTTTATGTTGGGTTTGCTGTCTGTTATATGTGAAAAAAGTGGCTCCAGAGTTGTTTAAGATTTGCTTGGTTTCGCGCCTAAAATTTCTTGTGGACAATGGTCAATACAATTTTGATCGGTCATTATAAAGGGGTCACGTGAATGTTTGAATGGAAGTTGGTGTTGGGGTAAGAAAATAGGCTCCAGAGATGTTAAAATTTGGCTAGTATCGCGCCTAAAACTAGCCAAATTTTAACATCTCTGGAGCCTATATTCTTACCCCAACGCCAACTTCCATTCAAACATTCACGTGACCCCTTTATAATGACCGATCAAAATTGTATTGACCATTGTCCACAATAAATTTTTGGCGCGAAACCAAGCAAATCTTAAACAACTCTGGAGCCTCTTTTTTCACATATAAGAGACAGCAAACCCAACATAAAGTCAGATAAGAGAAAAAAATCAATCAGAAAGGAACTCTATCTCACTCAAAATATCTTTTGATAAGCATAACAAATGCGCAACCGGTAAAAAGAACTTTCACCTAATTAAATACACTCTCCCTTACTTAAATTATTTTGTCAGCATTTTCTTCATTTCCTTTATATATATATGTGTGTGTGTGTGTGTGTGTGTGTGTGTGTGTGTGTGTGTGTGTGTGTGTGTGTGTATGTATATATATATTTATATATATATATGTATGTATGTATGCATGTATATATCTATGTGTGTGTGTACTTGTATCTGTGTTTGGCCCCCAAAACCACTTGACAAACGGTGTTTGCAGTTCGGCAAAAGATACCGATCAAATAAGTACTAAGCTTTAAAAAAAGTTCTGGGATCGATTTGTTCGACTAAAAACCTTTAAAGCCGTGTCCCAGCATGGCCGCAGTCAAATAACTGAAACAAGTAAAATATAAAAGATAAACACTCAGTTGATCGAATCTCGTAAACTAAAGAAACTATAGGTAAAATTAATAGGCAGAAATTATAGGCTGAACATAGGTTAATAAAAGGCTTGTAGAAGCGAAACATAGGTTAAATTCTATATGGAAACTATAAGCTGAATATAGGTAAGAGTTTTACTTTCTATTTCGTCATTATTTACATTGGGAAGATGAGAATAAAGCCCTAAAGTTTTCAGGTCTCCAACTATTGTTAAGCTTCAAATATTTACCATCTTAATAGTGGTCAGTTCCATAACTTATTGGATTGTTCGATTAGTGTAGCACATTATGACTTCATGTAGTGTATGGAAGTCAAATCAGCTTTGTGAAACTCACACCTCTCCATGTTATACTCTGAAGATAATTCAGAGATATTCCAGCAAGTTAGTGAAGCAGTTTCCATGACCAGTGTTAAATTGGTTATACCTTGTAATATCTATTTACATATAGGTGAACTGAGTTATCTGACAGCAAAGTTTTAGCCAATAACACAATCGGTAGAAGCGCGCAGCAATGAGTCCCATCTCCCAGGAGAGAGCTCGGTGAACTTGCCATTCACTGACTTAACGCACTCATTTCCATCATCCCAAACGCGAATAGTCACCGTCATAAACACCCACCACTTTTATGAAAAAGGAACTGATTTTCCTGATCGGTGATATTTAATACACAAAGGAAATTTACTTTCCCATTTCACACATCGTTAGAACCCTCGGGATTTTCCTGAGGAGTTCGTTTCGTTGTCACGACTTGCTAGAAATCAAACTCGAAAGTTATAGAAAGGAAGAGCACATCAGATAATTTAGTCTTATAACATTCCTAAAACAACAAAAAATGCGATATTAAAGTAGGAACGCCTTTGAACATAAAGTTGTTAAACAACAACAGTCTTGACGAGAACTTTCTGGTGATGTTACCCTTATATGGTCTTCAACTGTTTCTCACCAAATAGATGAGACTTTTCCAGTCAGAGCATTCTATCGAAACATTTGTCGACGAGCCTTCTCCATCTCATATTCTATTAACTCTGTTGTACCAAAGCGTTAAGCCAAATCGTCCATATTAATTCTTTTATACGTCGGTGACCTACTCTCTCCTACTTTCAACGAGTTACACCCCTGTACAGATGATAACACCCTTCACTCCTCCTTAACCTTTTGCACACAAACGTCATTCATACCTCCCAACGAATGCACTAATTCCGTTTACAAAGAATTAAAACACCATCCAGTGAAGATATAACGACCTATTTTCTGACATAACGAAAATAGACATTACACATATCAAGGAAATATCTAAGAATACGCCTTTTTCACTTGTAAACTGTTCGCAGATAAACCTTCACACACTTTTATAAAAGTGTCAAAATCTAGAGATTTCTCATGCGAACGCATATCTGAAAAGTTGCTACAACATATCTACAATGAGACAACGAGGAGACATCTACGTAGGCGCTCCACATTCTAGAAGCAGCAGCCAAATATCTCTCAAATCACACCCTAGCATCTGAAGTAAAAGACAATATCAGGATGCCGAGATGATCGCGGTTGGGATGTCTATGATCAGAGCTGATTTGGGGTTGAACCACACCATTGTAAAAACTATATAAATATATTTTATTTCTTTTTAAGGGAACTAATTTCTGTTCTGAACAATAAATTGTTCTAGCACAATAAATTCCAAACCGCTTTGATGGGAAACGCTTAAGTCTAGAATAATTGCTAACGATCAATGAAGCATAACGAACTCCACATCGATTTTAAAGGAAATACTTCAGCCTTAACTGTTGCTAACGGCCTACAGAAGATAATGGTCTCCAAACCGACGTAGTGTGTACGTATCTGAGACTAGGCAGAAGTTATATATATTAATATTGTAGACTGCATCGATTGACAGACTATCCAAGATTCACTTACTAATATACTTCAATCTATGCAACACCAAAGGACTTTAACTCCACGCTGCCTCAATCACTGGAGTTTTCGCTTTTCTGAACTAGCAAACTATGTAGCATCCTACTTGATTCATCGGCCTCTCCTCATCTCATCATCTCTACAGTGTTTCAGCAGTAAATTTTCCGAATTGAATACTTTAATCAAATCTTTATTTCTAAAATTTCACCATGGTCTAGGTTTTGCTAGAGATAAATATTTTTTCAGTCCTTAATAGTGGTGAGTTCCATAACTTATTGGATTGTTCGATTAGTGCAGCACATTATGACTTCATGTAGTGTATGGAAGTCAAATCAGATTTGAGAAACTCACACCTCACCATGTTATACTCGGCTAAACATCCTATCTTAAATTCTCTCCCTCTTCTGATCTATTTTTGCATAACTGTATTTATAGAATGATACATGCATACATATATATATATATCCATATATGTAGCATATGTATCCATAATGAATACGTGAGAGAGGGAGAGAGAGAGAGAGAGAGAGAGAGAGAGAATTCAGTTAAAGGGTAATGTATTGAATACCACACGCAATTAATTCGCAAAGATTCGGATGTTCATGTCACATGAACTGGCCAATGGGGGCCAACATCTGGAAGCCGCCTTAAAAATATCATAATCCTTTACTCTTCTATAGATGCCTGGCGTGATAGTTTTGTTCTACAAGCCAACAAAGCTTTAAAAGGTACGGAGCTGAGTCAAACTGTTATTGGATTATATATCAGGCTTGGGTGTGTGGTTATGAAGATCACTTTTAAACCATAAGCTTTCAGGTTCAATCCCACAACGTAGCATCTTGGAAAAGTATCCTCGACTATAATCCTGAGATAATCACTGCCACTTGAGTAAATTTGGTAGACTGAAACTGTGTAACTGTGTAGCATCATGTCGTATATATGTATATATATATATATATATATATATATATATATATATATATATATGTGTGTGTGTGTGTGTGTGTGTATGAATATATATGTATATATGCATATGTGTGTGTGTAAATATACATACATACATACATACATATATATATATATATATAGTATATATATAGGTGTGTGTGTGTGTGTGTGTATAAACGTCACTAAAGTGACAAGGATACAAAGTGGTACCAGCATTGCTAGAAATAAGAGTCAAAACGACTCCTTAGCCACAAAAAGCACTATCTTAGTAAGTTGACGTGGGAGACAAAGCTCCCTACTGAAGTAGCAGATATACCCATATCACGTGATTTCAAATTCTGATGCAGAATACATATACGTACATACATGCGCACGCGCATGCACACACATATATATGTATGTGTGTGTGTCTTTTCGTCTGCGTCTGGCCAGCAAAACTACTGTACAACTGTTCATTTGTTTGAATTCCTATAACTCAGCGGTTCGGCAATAGTGTATGTAAAAATATGTAGCAGAATTTAAGAAAAAAAAGATAGTTGGGTCGATTTGTTTGACTGAAGCCTTTCAAAGCAGTACCCCAGCATGGCCGCAGTCTGAAGACAGAAACAGCTGAAAGAAACACTGTGTGGTAAGTAGCTTGTTTACCAACCACATGGTTCCGGGTTCAGTCCCACTGCGTGGCACCTTGGGCAAGTGTCTTCTACTATAGCCTCGTGCCGACCATAGCCGTGTGAGTGGATTTGGTAGACGGAAACTGAAAGAAGCCTGTCGTATATATGTATATAATATATATATTATATATATGTGTGTGTGTGTGGTTGTATGTGTGTATTTGTCCCCCTAGCATTGCTTGACAACCGATGCTGGTGTGTTTATGTCCCCGTTACTTAGCGGTTCGGCAAAAGAGACCGATAGACTAAGTACTGGGATTACAAAAAGAATAAGTCCCGGGGTCGAGTTGCTCGATTAAAGGCGGTGCTCCAGCAAGGCCGCAGTCAAATGACTGAAACAAGTAAAAGAGAGAGTAAAGAGTAAATCAAATAAGCTAGACATACATTAACGCTTATATTGTTGAATTGTAAATATGAAGTTAGCAGGCTTCAGTGAAATATTTTTACGTTTTTATTTTAAATAATTTGGTCTCTTCTTCATTCTATGTTCAATTTAATAAAGCTATAATTAGCGTTATCATTTAAGTCAAACTGCTTTGTTTATTTCTATGAAATATCCGTCATAATGAATATTTTCTTTAAATAATTATTACGATAAGATTTCTTTGTATATTCTAATTAGCTATCAACTGTTAGCATACAAAGTAGCATTATGCTAGCTATGGGCTATCTTAATGCAGGAGATAGATTTATTCCACTCTGCCGTTATAAATAGTAAATGAATTGTCTCGTATAGCAACAAATTTAACTTTCAATTTAGATTGGTAATGTAATTGATGAATTCTCTCATATATATATATATATATATATATATATATATATATATATATCGTTTTTTAAGAAAAGCATAAATCCGAAGAAGAAGCTCACACTAAGAATGAGAGCAGCCTATGTTTATTACTGGTGAAGGCCGATTCATAGGGTTAACCTGGGTTTCTCGCCATAAAGAGTACCTTTCGTTTATGGCGTATCTTTCAGACCCTATAAACCGGCTTTCACCAGTTATATATATATATATACATGAAAACACAAAGAGAAAACACAACAACGCGAGGACGTGGAGCAAGTAAAGTGTTATTGGACGCTCAGGAAATGAAAGAAAGAAAGAAGGAGGATTTAGCGCTTCGTGCAGAGCTCTTCGTCAGAAACATAGAAAAAGGAAAGGTCCAAGGAGGGGAAGACATATATATGATGTCCTGATGATCTTCTGATTAATGATGTTCTGGAGATCTTTCTTTATTTCCATTAATTTGTAAATATACAATCGTATTGTATAATGCTGAACATATATATATGTGCAAATATTTACGATAGTTAATACCTCCTGAGGAAGGTTGCGAAACGGCTGCTACCCCATAGAAGTCATGTGGTTAAATATATATTCCCTTCTCAAACTCCTGACTTTATGCTTCATATACTCCTCATAAATTTATTGTTTGGATTTTCTTGATTTCGGTTACATGGTCACTTTTCACCACGCTGCTTTGTAATGTATTATTTTGTGGACTGATAACCGAGTCGATATGAGAAGTTTACTGTATCCATATTACATACTACTCTTATACTTAAATATAGAAAGGGCACTTGACACATTTACTGGGAGATACATGTATTGTTCAAAACACTTTTGAACAATATGTGTGTGTGTGTATATATATTATATATATATATATATATATATATATATATATATATATATATATATATATATATATATATATATACATAAATATTCATAATCTATACGTATATATACATGCATACATGCGTGTATATATATATATCATTCATTATATATATATATATATTAATATATAAATACAGTGTACATCTAAACACATAAGAGATGGTCATAATAGGACATCTAAACCGCTAGAAGGAGTAGTTAAAATCCAAAACACTATTAGGGTTAATTTCGAAAGGAATGAAAAATAAAAACATTTACCATCTATTTCTGGACCATGGTTTCAAGCTATCTTCAGCAAATAAAGTAATTTCGCCTGGCAAATTACTTTATTTGCTGAAGATAGCTTGAAACCATGGTCCAGGAAATAGTTGGTAAATGTTTTTATTTTTCATTCCCTTTCGAAATTAACCCTAATAGTGTTTTGGATTTTAACTACTCCTTCTAGCGGGTCAGATGTCCTATTATTGCCATCTCTTATGTGTTTAAATGTACACTGTATTCATAATAAATAATAATATATAGTCTATTGACTAGTTTATCCACACGCTAGGCCATAGGTGGTAAAAAAAATTCTAAATAATTTTTTACTACCCTGAAATTTATTGATAATAATTTAGAGATATATATATATGTATATATATATAATTTCTTTTCCTCAACAGGCCCTGCCCTATTTAACATTGTCCCGAGGGAGATCAATGAGGAAAAGGATCCCATCAACTTTAAACGGAGTCTGGATAGATTCCTTCAAAGAATACCGGATAAGCCACCCATAATTGGATACAACTCACCCAACAAGAACTCACTACTTGAATGGACCATAAAAAAACTTCACTTAAACAGGATTCGAATAATCCTATCAGGTGGTGCTATTAAGTTAGACATGGCCTGGACCAATCTTTGGTCGAAACATATCTAAGTTTATATATATATATATATATATATA
>NC_042997.1:40310271-40311920 GCF_006345805.1 Octopus sinensis
CATCAACAACAGGGTATTTTTGTATGTATGTATGTATGTATGTATGTATGTATGTATGTATGTATGTATGTATGTGCAGATTTGTATGTTTTATGTATGTATTCTCATGCATATATTTGCTTTGGTCGGCCCGAAGCTAGAGTAGAGGACACTTTCCTAAGGTGCCACGCAGAGGGACTGAACCCGTAACCTTGTGATTAGGAAGCAAGGTTCTTACCAGACAGCCACACCTGCGCCAAAGAATCCTATGGCTTTAAGAGAAAGTTCTTCCAATAGACCAGGCTAACCAGTCACATAGTAATCTAATATAGAGTATAATGCAGAGTTCCATACTCCTGAAATGCAGGAGATCTGAGCGGCGAAAATATTTTATGATGACTGTATATATTTTATGAGGAATGTATATGTGTGACTATGTGTGTGTATATATACATATATATATATATATATATATATATTATATATACTAGCAGTATCGCCCGGCGTTGCTCAGGTTTGTAAGGAAAATAACTATAAAGCATTTTTAGAGAGTTATAGCCAAAAAATAGCAAAAAAAATGGGAAAAAAATGATGGTAAATTTTTTTTTAGTTAAAAAAGGTGGAGTTGCGTCCCCTAGACAGTTTGCGGTTTGCGTTTCTAATTCTCGACCCCATGTCGAATTTATCGATTTTTTTCAGAACTGGGGGAACTTTTGAAAATTTTCGCTGCGTTAGTTTTGAATTATGACATTGGGCTATGTATGTGTCAAGTTTCATCAGAATCGGTTTGAAAGCCGTGGTCAGGGTGAGGGTACAAGCAAACAGACACACAGAAACACGCACAGACAAACTGCCGTTTATATATAGAGATATATATATATATATAGATATATATATATATATATATATATATAATATATATATAGAATAAAAACTTTATATATAAAGAACGTGAAATACACGAAGTGACGAACACGGAAAACAGACAAGTCATTCGAAGCCTTCATTCTTCAGTCAGAAACCGAATCATCATGGCAAATTTCGGCTGTTTAATTCTGAGATTTGCTCCAAATCGGCCAGCCGCAAGGAAAAACTAATCTGTGGGCATTAGATTTCTTTGGTAGAAGGAAAGAATGTAAACGCAACAGAGACGAATATGAAAACAAGAAACGAAGACAAAATTGGAAACAGTAACGGTTAAAAACAAGAATGACAAGGGGCGTCTTACGACTTCGAGACAAAATGAGACAAAAACAATTGATCAGCAAGCGTGGAAAACAATTACCTTTTCGGTAGAGGGGACACGTGTGGAACAAGCGGCTATCGCCAACGGAATGGCTTAGAAGCAGCAGGTTGCAAGAGGGTGAGAGAGAGAGAAGAGGGTAAGAGAGAGAAAAGGGGTAAGAGAGAGAGAAAGAGAGACAGAGAGAGAAGGGATTAAGGAGGGTGGAAGGCATATATATATATATACATTGGTAACGGTTTTAGCTCGCTCTGATACTGAGTTGAGATGATGCCTTCTAGTATCTCGAAATTTAATATACAATTATTCATAATTGTAGTGTCCTACGCTGATGAGAAAAGAAGTTGGGTAAGACATAATTATCTAATTCTTATGGTTCCTAAAACTTAATTTCGAAACGTACGTCCGTAGGTGACTTAAAATTGTA
>NC_042997.1:40314520-40332020 GCF_006345805.1 Octopus sinensis
TTATATATATATATATATATATATATATATTTATATATATATTTATATAATATATATATGTGTGTGTATGTGTTTATATATACATATATATATATTTATATATATATATATTTTTATATATATATATATATATATATATATATGTATATAAAATATATATATATATATAATATATATATCTAAATATAGATATATATATATATATATATATATATATGTATAATAAATATATATAATATATATAAAAAATATATATATATATGTATAATAAACACATACACATATGCACACACACACTGTAATCCGACATAAATGCAAAGTTTACATGCATATTTAAAAGCAGATGTGGTTCCATATGAATGCAGAGAGTGGAGGAAAGCGAGAGAAAGAGAGTGAGAGAGAGAATGGGAGAGTGAGAGAGAGGGGTAGGGAGGGAGGGAGAGAGTGCGAACGAGATGATTGTAAGGAAGAGGGTGGAAAGAGAAAGGCGTGCGCATTGTACAATCCGATGCGGGTTTTGCAATCAGCTGTTTCACTGATCTATTATTTAAACGTTTACCGCCACTGCCATAAAGCAATTAAGTTAGACGCTAGCTTGGGATGAGCAACGTCCTTATAGGTCGGATACGGCTCTACATCTATTGATGGAAGTGGCGAATGAGTAGTTAAGAAGATCGATTTGCATCCACATGATTACGGGTTCAATTTCAATACGTGAGAAATTAATTTTTCTGATACCTTCGGGTTGACTAATGTTCGCGATTTGTAAATGAAATTTCTCGACAGAAATTGGGTACTACTTAAGAAGAGTGGTCCCGGTGCGCGCACTCGCGTACTCGCGCATCCGCTCTAGCTAGTCGTGACTGGTCGATCCTTACTTTGTGTTTTTGTTTTATTTACTTTGTTTAAAAAAATTATTTACTTTGTGTTTTTGTGTTTTATTTACTTTATTTAAAAAGATTATTTACTTTGTGTAAAAAATTATGTATTGTAAGTTTTATTTACTTTGCTAGGTCGTCGTTGTACGATCGACTAGTCACGACTAGCTAGCGCGGATGCGCGAGTACGCGAATGCGCGCACCGGGGCCAATCTTCTTAAGTAGTACCCTGAAATTGTACGCAGACCCGACATGTGTACATGTGCATGTGTGTGAGAGTAAGAGTGTGTGTATGGTTTATATATATATATATATATATATATAGATATATATATATATATATATATATATAACAAAAGGGACATTAACCATTTGAATGTGGCTAATATTATATATATATATATAATATATAATATATATATATATATATATAGATATATATATATATATATAATATATACTGATGTGTATGTGTGTGTTCATTCCTGTTTGTGTATACTGGTGCAAATCAGTATAAATTACTTTGTGGGACTTCTAAGTACAGACTACTGTAAAAAAAAAAAGACAAAATCTATGAAGGGAGGTAACCCTTATAAATATAGGCATTCGGTGAACTGTCTGCTATTCATTTTATCAATCATTAAGGACGAGAATCAATATAATTGAATACTGTTGAAGGCCGTCTTCCCAAAGGAACGTTTCGCCTTCTGACTGCAAACCATTTTTCATGTAATGTATAGTCCGTTTTTCCCCAGCTTATACACCTAAAGACCATTCTCAACCAGTTTTGAAGTATCTTCATTAAGCTAAGAGCCCGTTTATATACCACTTTCATTCAGCCTATAGACTATTATCTATGGTAGGCTTCAGGATAGTTTCCATCTTTAAAATTTTACCCAGAGTGTATTCATCACTTTCTGAACTGACAACAGTTGAAAAACTCTTTCTCATTGTTCTACTCAGTAGACCCGAAGCCGGAACCACGTCTTTGCTAAGCGATCCTCTTAATGATATGATTGCATTTACTTGTAATCACCACCACCCCATCATCCCCCACTCCACTGCTTCTCTAGTAAAAAGGGATTTAGGAAATTTGTAGTTCTATTTACAGTAATTCTAGGTTCTGGAGAAATATTTGGGTTGTAATTCCATACCTTAAGATAATTTTTAGAAAAGATTTATGGTATTTGCTCACATCCTCTCTCTCTCTCTCTTTCTATCTCCCTCCCTCCCGCTCTCTAAACAATAGCTACCGGTGGTTGCTATAAATATTTAGATATATCACATCCCTTAATAATTTTGTTAACAAAGCGTTTATTAGTAGTGCCTGGCAAAAAAAAAATCGTGGCTGTGTGGTCAGTAGCTTGCTTACCAACTACATGGTTCCAGGTTCAGTCCTACCGCGTGGCATCTTGGGCAAGTGTCTTCTGCTATAGCGCTGGGCCGACCAATGCCTTGTAAATGGATTTGGTAGACGGAAACTGAAAGAAGCCCGTCGTATATATGTATATATATATATATTCGTGTGTGTGTGTTTGTCCCCCTATCATTGCTTGACAGCCGATGCTGGTGTGTTTATGTCCCTGTCACTTAGCGGTTCGGCCAATAGAATAAGTACTGAGCTTACAAAAAGAATAAGTCCTGGGGTCGATTTGCTCGACGAAAGGCGGTGCTCCAGCATGGCCACAGTCAAATGACTGAAACAAGTAAGTAAAGAGTGCTTGCACGACTATTTTGTAGAATATCAAGAGCTATGAAGAACTTGCAAAAAGGAAGTTTCTACTTTCAGAAGGAATTTTTGTCATTCTGTTGATGCGCAGCCGTCATGAATAAGTAGAGATTAGGAAGTTTATTACTTGTAAAGTTTCTGAGGGTGCGGTGTTTATGAGTATAAACATTGTTGTGTTGTGTGTTATTTTAACATATGTAAAGAATGCATTTTGGTTAGAAAAGAATTACATATCTGCTAAATGACATCTGTCTTTTATCTTTTACGAGTTTCACTCATCAGACTGCGGCCATGGTGGGGCACCGCTTTGAGGAATTTTATCCTGAGCCGCTCCAATGTCCAATATCCCTACCGTATTACACACAGAATCCCGCACTCAGTTCTTTGCTGGAATGATCTTCCTCTCAGCTTACATTTTGTCTATATATATCAACACTTAGAAGTCTATGTTAAACACCAATCCTATCTTACCTAAAACACTTTCTCTTGGACAATGTAATTATAAAAAAAACATCGAAGCATTGAATAGACTCCGTCATTCTATCACTCTACTACTACTACTACTACTACTACTACTACTACTACTACTACTACTACTATAATTTCTGTTCCTTTGAAGTGGTAAATTGTGTACCACCCTCACTAGGATCCACTCGATGAACTAGCCTCTTTTGTTGCTAAACTTACTCTCCGGACTATCCTGAGCACTTCTTTGGAGAATGCCATTCCTCTAAAGGTTTCCTGCCAGTTTACATTTCACAGACAGACCACTTCTTGAAGTAGTCCAATTCGAATATCAACCATTTCTGACTAACTACTGATAGCAATGAGAATTTAACTACAAATATAAAATGAAAATTAAGAACAACACTAGATGCTTTATAAGTAACGAGATAGGAGTGTGAGTGTGTGTGTGTGTATGTGTGTGTGTGTGTGTGTGTGTGTGTGTGTGTGTTGTGAAGGGGATTACATATATATATCGGAATAAAGGGGAAAAAGTAGTCAGAACGTGTATTGAAATTTGTTTAAACTGGTGTTGCTCCAATTTGCAACAACAAACATTAAGTAATTATAAACCTCCCATTTAGCTATAATACCCATCATTAGCGAAATTTTATATTTTCCTACTGATTATTCCTTGAGCGAAAATATCGTTTTCAAATAGACAAATTGCATCGTAATTGTGTTCTTTAATATTTCAGAGACAAAGGCATAGTAAATATTTTTGCTTCTTAACATCTACAATTCCAAGACGATCGGCAGCATAGAGAACTTTTAGTTTACATCATTTTTACCTCAAACCGGCAATAAAATCTCGAGTCACCACAGGGAAGCAACATCGATTGTTGTTATAATTTATATAACTTCTTATTTAATAAACTTTTTGACGTTTAGCTACAAATTAGATCTTTACATCAGGCGTTTACGATTGAATATGTTCTTGTTAGAAGTAATTACACTTGGTTGATAAACTCATTTACTCGTTAAACAATGATTACAACCTCTAGGTATCACACTAGTTAACTGTGTCTAATGGAGGCACAAAACCAGAAATTTGAAAGCGAGGGATGTAGTCAATTATATCGCCTCCAGTTCTTATCTGATATTTTTTGGTATTTAACCAATTTTAGCTGTATTTGAATTTAGAATGTAAAGATCCGAAAGAAATACTGCTAGGCATTTTGTCCGACACTCTAACGATTCAACCTATGTACCAACCTCATTATATAAGTTAATACAGAGTGGTATGGTGCTTTATCTTTCATTGATTTTTTTTTTGCCAAAAATCTAGCAAGTTAGCTGATTTTATATTATATAGTGAATTAATATTTTGAGTTCAAATTCTGACAGCAGAGTCAATTATCCACCTTGTTGAAAGATGAACTGGAAAGACTGATAAAGCATAAATGTTCGTCTCTTTAAGTTCCGAGTTCCAGTTCCATGCTAGTTGATTTCACTTTTCTTTCATCAGTGAGTAAGGTGAGAAAATAAATATCAGTCGTTCGTTTTTTAAATTATTGTCTTGCACTAGGTCAGCTCTGATTGCGCAGACTTAAATCAAAAGCCTTTCGGCTGTCATCTTCTCGTCTTTATGAAAATATTTGGAGCTTCATAATTTCAATGTCTTTCCCATTTTTCTTTCCTCTCTAGTTTCAGCTCAGAGCTGCGGCCATGCTGATGCACCGCCGTTTTGCTACACTGTTATTACTAAGAGCCTCCTCTAATATGTGACACTTAGTGAAGCATGGAGTTTGATATAGCTACCATCATTTGCACCTCTTGCCGTAAGGTTGGTTTATCTGGGACTCTCGACAGGAAGAGGTCCAGTTTTGATTTAAAAACCCCTACATCTACTTTGTGCAAGTTCCTCCGACTCTTTGGGAGAATATTAAAAAGCTGTGGGCCCTTGAAACCCAGGCTGTTGCAGAAGCTGGTCCTGAAGCGTGATGGCATTGCTGGGATCTTTGGCACTATGCAGCGTTGTCCCGTTCTGGCATTGGTGTAGATTTCAATCCCAAATTTGGCACATTTCCTTCCATATTTAAAAACAGTGAGATTTAGCACCTGTTTCTTGCAGGTCAAGTGACCACTACATCTCGTTGGTTCGAGAAAATACGATTAAAGTAGTAAGGTCGATCCAATAAACTGTCTCCTTCTGCAAATTTCTATTCTTGTTTCTATGTTGCAAAATTATTCCTCTCATCATAAGAGATAGAATAAATTCATTGAAGCAAAGTCTTAGATTCAAACAACTGGAATTCCTTCTCAATATAACAAGTATTAGTCCTAGCCAAAAATAAAGTTATTTCTTGAGAATTTTATTAATTTTCCCCATTCCAAAAAGTTTTTAGCATCAGAGCAAAATAAGTTTAAGCTGTCAACCACATATATTCCGCCTTCTCATGCTATTTTCACTGTCATTTATTCGCCTTTATAAATAAATATTACTGACCTGGTAGAGTTGTTAGAATATGGAATTATTGCACAAATGGTTCCAAAGTTTCGTATTCGTTTATAGTGCTATAAATGGAAACAAGTATAGTGAGTTGTAAAACTCAATACAGTAAGAACAGAAAGTATGCGTATTACACAGACTTCAACATATATTTACATACAAGTTCACTACTTCCTATCACAGGAACACAGTTTTGAAATCGTGTTCATGTAATGCAATAACCCTACCTTATTCATAGATAATATATCAAATTTTTCTTCAACAGCATTGGGAAATCAGATTATTTATGCAATTTTTCGACATAATGATTAAAGATTTACCCATTTCTACGAATTGCGACTTGACACTCCGATAAATTATCCTTATCAGAATGTTCTTTACTTACACACACACACACACACACACACACACACACACACACACACACACACACACACACACACACACACACACACACGCATACACACGCATGTATGTATATATATATATATATATATATACAACTATTTAAGTGTATATATATTATATGAGTGTATATGTGTATATGTGTGTGTGTGTATTATATATTATTATATACGTATACATGTATATATATATATATATATATATATATATAATATATATATATAATATATATATATATATATGAATATGAATATGTATATTTATAAAACCATATATTAAATATAAATCATTTAAGAGTCGGTTGTGCGACATTTCATTTATTCGACTCCAAATTACAAGACCCTCTCACCCCAAATAGTACATTCTACTTGCTAGCGGTGATCATTCAATGTTGCCTTGTGGCTAACCAGTTCACTTCGCAACCGCATCGTTCCATGTTCAAGAGTAAGAAAAGACTGATTTCTAAATTAGCTTCATGTCTGACAAACATCTGTGTAAAATTTGGTGGATGGAAACTATGCCGAAGCCCGTCACGCGCGTATATGTATGTACGTAGATACATACAAATATATATATATATATATATATATATAATATATATATATATATATATGCGAATATACATACACTCACATATATTTGCGTGTGTATATCGGCATGGAGCAAACAAATCGGTGCGGCGAACAAAAATACTTTGCAGTATCTAGTTACAACCTCGTTATCCGTCTTTGTATCATGGATTGCATTTCACATCTTCAGTAAAACAGTATTAGACAAATTACTAGAATTGATATAATCAACTAAAACTCTTCCAAGCATTGCTCCAGTATGACCACACTGAAATGACTGAAACCCTTAAAAGAATAACAGAACAGACTATATATATATATATCTTAATAGTAATAGTATGACAACAGAATAACTAAAGAGATGCCGGAGCAGATTTCTGCCCCGACATCCGAAACTCGGAGTTTTATTATGGCAACCGAATAATTGTCACATATCATTTTACATGCATATATATATATATATATATATATATATATATATATATATAAGTTAGTTATGGCCGGTCTATAGATCTACCCTGGGTTTCACGTCCATAAAGGACTCAGCTTCACGAGGTTTATTCAGACCCTAATGGCCGGCGGTCCATAACCGCTCTTCAAAGTGGATGGAGGTTATTGGTCATCGGCGATTAGGGTCCGTAGAAACGCCGTAAAGCTAAGTGCTTTATGGATGCGAAGTCCAGAGTTACCACATAGGCCGGCCATAATTATCTTTACCTATTTACTCTACTGCGCTATAACTTAGGGAATGTGCTTTTCTTTCGGATTTATGATTTACTGACGATGTGTGTGTGTGTGTGTGTGTGTGTGTGTGTGTGTGTGTGTGTGTGTGTGTGTGTGTGTGTGTAAAGTAGATCTTCCGGACATTATTGTTTCGATCCTAGGATTCGTAGGACTGGTTATTTGATTTCTATGGCGAATAAGTCACCGGGATCACAATAAGCCCTGAACGGAATGCAAGCTCGATCCAGGGTTACTATTTTTTAGCAGAGTGGTTTGGAGCAACGTGAAATGATTTTTTACTCAAGGACACCATACGCCATTGGAAATGCCACGATTGCAATCTCCTGATTGTAACACCTCTAACCACTGGGCCACACACCTTTGCATCAGAAGTATGTAGGTAAATTATCATTCGGCTTTTATTGATCATCGCAAACGGTTATTGTAGCGTGATGTAGGAAAATTAGCATTTCGTATGAGACTTCTCATGTATCACCAAATATAATTATTCTAGCAAACACAGTTTAACGAAGAATTCCTTTCTCTCCATTCTCATAGATTGCTTCTCTGCAGAACTACTATTATAAAATGTTTACGTTGAAAATATTTACAAAGTTTTGTGTTTAACAACACACAGCCGCTTTAACCACACCCGCCAAATTACTATCTATTCAATGCTTTCACTTCATGATGAGTAAATTCAATTACAAGTCTTTTGGATGACCTTCAATTACACACCAGTAATTATTCTCATTTTCCTCATAATTTGATTGATTGCGATGCCGAACTACCTTAAATAATAATCCATTCAGGTTAAATCATGGAAAAATATCAGTATCTTCTTAACTAATAGGAAGACTGGGGCAATACAACTAAATACTTTCCGCATATTTCGTATGATGAAAAAAACAGCAGAAGTTAACAATACTCTTCTTTACATATTACCACACTCCCACATAACAAAGTGCTACAGCTCACATGAAATGCCCTACTATGAATGACTTTCCCTCTCAGTTTATTTTCTACTTCTTTCACTTCAAGTATCTAAGCTTGAAAACGGATAAAAACTTCCGAACTGCATTCGCTAGAAGCATCAACTAATCTTTTGTGCTTTATGTCACATTCTATCTATTCACCACCTGTTGCCAAGAAGAAAATTCTTGTTTCAAGCGAACTTTATATATATTTTTTTCACCAGTATTGTAATTATTATTATGCATGACAAAAAGTAGTTATTGATATATTGAGGAAAACAACTTGAGATACGTCTAGCTCGTATATTTTCTTTCGCTGTTAAAATATTTCTGTTGTTTTAAGTGAATGCAGCTGATGTTTCTATGTACTTGAACTGAATGAAGCCAGTTAGAATTCCATCGTATTTAAATTTGTTTTATTTTATTCAACGTTGCTTCTCTTGTTGGGAACACTCCTCATTAAAAACTAATTGTTATGCTCATGATGCCCTCACACAAGCACACACACACAAACACATACTCACACACACACACACACACACACATACACTTACACACACGCGCGCATACACACATGCAAACACATACACACATGCAAACACATACACTCGCACACACACTCAAACACACACACACAACATACGCATGCATCCATGCTAACACATATATTTGAAATTTGTAAAAGCGTTGATTATAAACTACAATTTCTGCATACATAACACTTTACATGAGAGACAAATTACGCATAAACAAGAAACAAATCGATAATTTTTTACTTTCCTGGGGAGTTTTAAAAGTCTTTTTAACATAATCTAAACATATAAATGCGAAGACACAATTCGCTGCTAAACCTAAGACAGAGTTTATAAATATAAACAAGCTGTGTTTATTACGCAACTTTTAATGCTGTTGTGAGATATTTTGATGGTTTTCTCAGAAGGAAAAATGCACTGGCCCTTGGTCTTCACAGCCTCTCTGAAGCTTGTGAGATCGATGCAGTTCATATTCATCAAGACCAGTGGTTCTCATTGAGGGTTCATATGATCCCCTGAGATCTAAATTGGGGATCCACAGTAGTATTTAAAGGGTGCATGAAAAAGTCTTGCATAAGATATATTCATTGTAAGAAACGGTTTGGCTTCTTTTTCTAATGTTTTACATAGTTTAACATGTTTCTGGCCACTGAACCACGTTCTGTTAGAGAGTGCTTTTGCAAACCTACACAAGTGAATAAATGAAAAACAAAATAAGAATTTTGAAAGTACCTATAAAACTAATTTTTAAACGTCACCCTTTTCAAGCCTAGCCAGGGTCATGGGTCCGATTTCCCGGTTTCTGTGGCGTATGTGTTCCCCAGCTGGACGGGACTCCAGTCCATCACAGCATTACTCCTTTTTGCCAGCTGAGTGGACTGGAGCAACGTGAAAGGAAGTGTTTTGCTCAAGAACATAATCTTACGATCATGATGCTGACACCCTAACCACTAAGCCGCGCGCCTCTACAGTTTTTAAACACTGAATGGCTATGGCTAGATTTTATGGCTGAATGGCTAAATTTTAAATAGTAATCAAAGGGGTTCATATATGAAAAGAGAATGAGAACCACTGATCTAGACCAGCTGCAGGCTGCCGACTGCGGGTAAAATGTTGACAGAGAATTCCAGATGGCTGACGCTATGAGGAGGAAGAATAAGGCAAGATAATTTGAACAAGGGTTGGGGAGCAAGAATATAGTGACGATGATGAATAGAAGCAAATGTGTGGAATGAGCTTGACTGCAGGTTGTAAGCGACCACCAAGTTTGAAGCTTATGTCTGAGGCTTATGGATTGAAGTGTAACGGTTAGCTACTCCATACCAACCAGCCGGGTTGCCTTTTTTTTAATGCGATATTGTATGTCCGTGTGTGTGGAAGCAAGTGTACTAGATGCACGAGTAGTATTCTTTTGTGGGTCTGGTCTCACTTCAGTTTTGTAATAGTCAAGAAATGTTGGGATCTAAAATATTTTCTGGCTCTGAAAATGAAGGCTAATTTATCGGATGTAACTTTAGTTATTTTATGAATGTGATATCGCCAAGAGAGATTATCGAAGATTTCATATGACCTAGAAACTGTAGTAATTAGAAGATGATTTTAATGACATGTTGTCTACGGCTGGTGACGGTGAGGTACAGTATTATGTCTTTGATTTGTCTACTGATTGTACATTGTTAAAGAAGACAAGATTGACGTTTTTATTGACGAAATATTGATTGGAAGTTTAGGGAGGAATGAAAGTTGTTATGGTCCACATAAGATTAGCTTTGTTAAAGTAACAGTAAATAGGTTGACCTTAGTGGGAATTGGTCCAACTGTACTACGTGTTCAAAGATCTGGATAAATCTTGATTCTTTAATTAGAATCCCCAGGCATTCTTTATCGAAGGTTTTGTGGCATTCTTTATCGAAGGTTTTGGTAAAGCAATCTGTTTTATTTGATTTGGAATCTCTCTGAAAGGCCAGAGTGTATTCCAAACATTTGTTTTAATTAACCGTAGAATGTAAAAGGCAAAGTTGACACCTATTCAATTTGAATCCAGTGTCATGAGATAGACAAGTGGTGATGTCTTACTCCTAGGTCAGTGGCTTTGTTCGTTTGAAGTTATTGGAGGTACTTTCGCACACGGCGTTTATTTTTACGTATTGGTGGTGAACGTAACGGAGTGGAGAGTGGAAGATTTTGTCTTGTGTGCGTGGTGTGTGAAATTCAGTTACTACTGGGCGGGGGAGGTTCAGCAGAAGTACTACATACGGAGTCACGGTGTTTGAGAAATAGAAAGACAGGTGATTGTGTCAAGTTGGCTAAGATCGGCTATTTTGTGAAGCTAGTGGGCCAGTTGGCTGTAGATTGTATGTGTATAAAGTTAGTGTTTCAAGTGATAATTTTAAAGTTTCTGCAGTAGTGTGTAAAAGCTGTTCAACATTTTACAGGTGATGCTTTTAGGCTTGTCTTTCGCTCGTACATCTGCAACACAGATATGGTTGAAAACGATTTGAGAGTTTGGAGTTAGAGTTTTCGTTGTGGAAGAGATGAGCGGGAACATACCTTAGAAGTGGTTTTCACTAATCTATGTACCAGTTTCTGATGGGTTAGGAGTAAAGAACTATTGCTGGCAGATATCGGCTAAGAATAGGTAGTAGGAAGTGTTACTTGATAATGGCCAAAATATTCCGTTTCTACACCACACCGTTGGTTCTGGGAGGAGTATGGGAGCCCAAAAATAGTTGTGGATAATAACTGGATATTGAGATTGAGTTCAGCGTAGTCACATAGATATCCTGAAAGCGCTCCCCCCTCCCCTCCCCTCCACACACACACACACATGCGCACACAAACATGTATATAAATATGCATAGTCTTTCGGTCTTTCACGATGGCGAACAATTAACACCTATTCATATGATAGATAACGTTATCTCAACGTTTGTGTTGTTTATTTTAAAGAACTTTTTATTATTTGAAAAGAGAGAGAAAAAGAACACGAATGAGTTGTTGGTTATCAAGTAAATATTTCTTGTGTTGTCACAATGTCAGAGATTTATAGAACAGAGAAAAGATCGTGACTTTAATGCCTTTCTCATATGTTGGGGCTACACAAGTGAATTCCATCATAAATCGAAACTGTTTCTTTAATTAGAATCCCCAGGCGCTCATCTCAACTATTCTGTGGCATTCTTTATCGAAGGTTTTGGTAAAGCAATCTGTTTTATTTGATTTGGAATCTCTCTGAAAGGCCAGAGTGTATTCCAATCATCATCATCATTGTTCGACCGTGGTCGAGACTTTCATAGTCTTTTCAAATGGCTAATAATGTGTGCGCGCGCCACTACTACACACATTGGAAAGCATTGTACAACCAAGTACTAAAGAAGATCTTTCCTCCTCCATGAAACAAAGCTGTTCCCGCTGGACGTCAACCCAGTATTTCTAAGCTACGGACCCAGTGATTTATTGTAAGGTTATCTCCTAAGATAGATTGCCTTCACTACGGCTAAGGAGCCCTTGTATTATACACCGTAGAATGTAAAAGGCAAAGTCGACACCTATCCAATTTGAATCTAGTGTCATGAGATAGACAAGTGGTGATGTCTTACCCCTAGGTCAACTCGTTCAACACATGGCCAAGCAATGGCTATTCTTATAATGTAGGTTTTACAGCTTTAAGTATCTTGCTGTCCTAAAAGTAGTTTACGTTTGCTTTCCCTTTCATCTTAGCGAATATTTTACAGGAAATGGTCAATACTGGTTTTCGGTTTGTTTATCGCAGCGCAAAGAAGTCTCATAATTATATTCTAGAATGAATTATTTCGAAGTAATTGGCAAAATGAAGAAAGTATCAGCTTACCAGAGATGGAAAAGTTGTTTTGTGGTTGCACTGTGCCCGTGATCAAGGTACTTAACTCATGCTTGTTCAATCCAACTAACATTAAAGCGGAGGCTCTTACTGCATTAATCAGCCGTGGAGCTGTATAATTAAGAAGTATTTCATTGACATGCAGTGTTGAATTCTAATCCTATGGCGAGTAGGCTTGGAGATGTATTTTTTAAAAAAATGATCAGGATTTCGTACGCATTAAAGTGAGCATTTAAGAAGATAATTACGTCTCCATTCGTGACACTTTAGCTTAGTAAATATTCATTGATAGATCGAATAATAAATTGTTATAGATAAAAGCAAGTTCAAATCTAAGTGAAGTAAATGAGAAATATTGGGCTGTCTGATAGATTTGTTCAATTTTTTTCTACTTGTCACTCCATCGTCATATTTCTGAAACGATAAACAAAAGTTGTAAATAAAATAGTGTGGAGGAAATACCCCAAAGAACAAAGGAATTTATTGCATAACCCAATACCAACCACCACATTTTAGCAAATAAAATAATCGTTACAAATTTTACGCTAATTTTCATGCAAGTGAATAACAATAATGATATTCTTGCAAGAGTTAAGGTGGCTATAAGGTAGTTGCTCTAATAGTACTGTGAATTGATTTTTATGTTAGCTTTAAGCTTACGAAGTGAGTAAATGAGATGGTGTGACATTCGTGCTTTAACTAAAGGGCATTATCTGTGTAAATGAAGAGAAATCGAAACCGAGAGAAGACATCGATTACATTATGAATTGTTCTCATTTTTCAGCAGCAGACTTCTTCGTATAATAGAGACAGGGTAGGTACGGAAATCTCAAAACCACCACAATCACCACTACTGCTACTACTGTTGCTGATTTACGTGGAATTCGTTGACGTAGATAGATGCACAGATGCAGTAATCCAGATACATCATGTTCCCACTTAGTCCAGTCTCGTATTTTGCCATGAAGTGAAATATCGCATGCGGTAACTGTTCTTTTCTTAACTGTTCCCTACATCCCAGTATTACTGTATATTTATTTGGTGGTTGCCACAGTAAAGGGAACAAGGTGGACGGGGTCTGAGAATGACAAGCTGCTGTTCTGTCATTGGTTTTGAGCATAAACAAAACTGGATCTCCTCCTGTCAAAAGTTCCGGATGAGCCTACCTAACGGTAGGAAACGCAGTTGAGGGTAGCAGCGTCACACTCCCTCATTCATCATGTTACATATCAGCGGAGGTTTCAAGTAGTGAAGACGTAGTAAAGCCAACGGCGGTGCTCCAGCATAGCCGCTGCTCTCGAGCTGAGACTAGTTATAGAGTTTTAAGGAGTGATATGTTTTTGAGTTTCTATAGATTACGTTGTAATGATAGTATAAGTATAGTGTTGTAGCATATGGGAAGGTGTGGCTCTTTATATCTGGGTGTCTGGGGATGGGAAATTCTACAGAGGTAGCCACTATATCGTTTGAAATTTGTTGCAGGAACAAACTGTACCCCTCATATAGTAAAATCAGGAATTTTTATTATATGCTTTATTGTTTATAGTATGCCTTTACTAGTCGCATGAGTATATATAAATATATATGGCGGCGAGCTGGCAGAAACGTTAGCGCGCCGAGCGAAATGCTTAGCGGTATTTCGCCTGTCGTTACGTTGTGAGTTCAAATTCCGCCGAGGTCGACTTTGCCTTTCATCCTCTCGGGGTCGATAAATAAAGTACCAGTTTCGCACTGGGTCGATGTAATCGACTTAATCCGTTTGTCTGTCCTTGTTTGTCCCCTCTGTGTTTAGCCCCTTCTGGGTAGTAAAGGAATATATATATAAATATATATATATTGTGGTATCGACTGTGAATTGACGTGTCCTAGTGGTTTGGGTATTCGGTTCATGATCGTAAGGCCGTGAGTTCGATTCCTGGCGGAGCACTGAGTAAGACGCTTTATTTCACGTTGCTCCAGTTCCCTTATCTGGAAAAAATGAGTAGTACCTGTATTTCAAAGGGTCAGTTTTGTCACATTCTGTATCACGCTGGATCCCCCTGAGAACTACATTAAGGGCACGTGTGTTTGTGGAGTGCTCAGCCACCTGCACGTTAATTTCACGAGAAGACTGTTCCGTTGATCGGATCAACTGGAACACTCATCGTTGTAACCAACGGATTACCAGTGCCAATATAGTACTTAAAGTGTTTTATGCTGGTATTGTACGGATATACAGCAAAATGGTTACTCTAAGCTACTGCTGTTGTTAACAGCTAGACATTTTCAAATATAGCAATTCGTTTTATTGTCCTTATCTCGTTGAAATGACAGAATGAATAATTTTGTTTAACTTCAGTCTCCAAAGTGTTTTACAGTAAAGTATGGATGTTAAAACAAATCATTACCCCAATAAGTCAACATCTGTATACAGTGAATTGATAAGACTTTAGTCTCTTGTCTTACAAACCATTACTTGATATTCAGTTACACTATTAGAATATTTTGGCACGATATCATCTTCTTACCCAAAACGCTAAATTCAACTTGTCATAACTTTGCTTAATTAGAATATTAAAAAAAAACCTTAAGTTATGGCATCTGTTTAATACACGCTTCAACTATTAGAAAATGATGAATATTTATGTACGAAGACATTCTCTCAAGACTATCTCTGACCAACCATTCTGGGTGTGTATTTTTTTAACATTAGTAAAATGTTGCGGATAAACAGAGGAGTAAAATATAAGATTATATTATATTTATGCCTTTCTGAAGGCATATGTCCTGCTATAAAGCAGCACTCAATCAACCAATCTGCATAAGTATTAAAAAAGCTTCAAGACACATCTCACTAACTGTGAGAATAAATAGCTTGCATTAGCAGTTATTTACCAATATGGCTTGTAGGAAACTAAAAAGTGGCAAAAGCAAACGGCTAACCATAGCTTCGGTAATTCTTTTATAATTCTGTCGTAACCAGCACCAGTTGCATTCTTCCTGAGCAACTACTAGCTCATTCTATTTCTGGAAAAAAATATTACATATTTCTTCGTTGCATTTGAACTAAAATGTCAATGGGAAAATATTTAATTCAGTTCGAGAATAAGAATTACTCATGTCTTTAACCATTTGAGAATACAACCAATTAAAATGTAGAATCTTTTTTCAGAAAGGTTGTACAGTAAAAGTAACAAATTCCTTTGCGCTTTCGAATCTAACTAAGTTAGTCTGGTAGCTTATAATTAATCAGTGCCATTGTACACTGAACTTCTTGTAAAAGAACCCACATCCCGCCACAAAAAAAAAAGAAAAAAGAAAATACCACTGAAGTAGGTCGAGTAAGTTGGTTATTAGATATTACTTTTATTTGAGTTTGTACTTCATCTAAGAACTACTTTGAAGATTCTGCTTTCTTTTTAATTTTTTTTTTCATTTACCTAACATCAACAAGTAGCTTCCTTCTGTAAGAGACTCTTGATTTTACTGTATTGTTATCCTGTATTACTAAAGGGTGACTCAAATGACGTCTGAGGAAATAGTATTCGCAAGTAATCATGTCTTATTCATGAAAATTTAACTTATTATCGTTGATTAATTTCATTACTATCTGTTGGCAACATTTTCAGATAATTATTAGTCTAGAGATTAATACTGGTTATATGTTGAAAAGAAAAATATATATATATATATATGATTACAACATTAAAATGAATTACAGAATAAAGTATGAAGGAACCAGACGAGAATACACAGACACATACTATCGTGAAATAAATTAGGGTTAAAAAGTAACATACTGACACGAGACAGGGAGAGAGAGAGAGAGAGAGAGAGAGAGAGAGAGAGAGAGAGAGAGAGAGAGAGAGAGAGGGAAGGAGAGAGATAGAGCGACACACAGAGACGCATGCGAGATCAGCCCCAACTTTTCAGCTGATCAGGGAGAGAAGAAACCATCTTCTTCCCTCCAGATTTAGAAGAGCTTCTTCATGCGAGACAAGGACGGGGCTACAAAGGAAACTTCACTTTCCCGAGGTTGTCCTAACATCTTTGGTACCTAATGGACTCATATGGCGAGAGGAGGCAAAGAAGATAACTGACTGAACTGACAGTCTCGCGTGAAAATGGATGTGTGGAGGCTTTGGAGAAGAAAACCACCTAGTAACAGGATTTGATCCACCAATATAGGATAACAGGTTGATAGTTCTAGCGAGTACCATTCGAGGACGGTGCTGAGGTTTACATATCAGACTGTGTGGAAAATGCTGACTGTTCTTTGAGTGGCAGAAGACAAAAAAGAAAGACAGCTGCTAGCAAGATGGAGGTCAGAGGAAGAACATTTTGCTGGCTCGGAAACAAATGAAGGGAGATGAGCTGGAGGTCAAAAGAGGACGGGTATTGATTGGCCATTAATGTTGACGCGTCGATTGGACTACGTTTCGGTTGAGAGTTGAAACACACAATGAAAGTTGGACAATTATTTAATGATGTTGATGCGGTGAAAATGGCTGTAAAGAAGTGGGTACAATAATGCACGACTGAATTTTTTTAAAGAGGGTTTACTAGTTAGGTTCAAGGACAGGGCAAACTCATCGCTTGTGTTGAAAACCATGTTCATTAGTATCCTTGTATTGAGAAAAGATTACTTTACTAACGCGTGCAATTTCAGCGGCCTCTGTCAGTTAATATAAAAGATATGCCCACTTTTGCATTGCTTTCGAGACAACCCTCGTATATATCATTTTTTCTCTGCCCAAGCTGCAATACGGTTAAAGTAAAAAGTATCAGTTCATTAGATATGGATTTATTTATCTATTTATTTATCTATTCAATCACATCTAACAATAATTATTACAAGTGAGTTCACATCCTCAGAAATTTTAAGTCGCGGGATC
>NC_042997.1:40337020-40372020 GCF_006345805.1 Octopus sinensis
CTTAGCATTCAAATATAAAGCATGAAAATTGGGCAATTATATTGTCAATGGTGGACATGAATCCTTTGTTCTTACTTCTTAGTTATGTCGATTCCTCATCACTTACAGTTTAAACAGAGTACTTCTACGTGGGCACTTGACAGAAATATCAGCAAAAAATCTCTCTCATATCTTTCTGTCTCTAAAAAAGTGAACCATTAATAATGTCAATGAAAGATGGGATGGTCACTGCAGGAACAGCTTGTAGGATCATTATTGAGTGTTTTTGTTGCTGATGTTATTGTTTATTAATTGAAACACCTGAAAATGTCCTCGAAATGCGCATTACGTTGTCATCCTTAATTCACGATAAACGCAACAAAAATGTTTCTGGGGGTGTCAGCTGGAGTTATTTCTTCCATTTTCCAAGAAAACAATTGCATTCAGATAACAAGAACAATTCGAAGAAGAACAAAACCTTATAGCAAGATTTAGCTTTCTCGAGCTCAGAAATTTTATCATAGCGTATCTTTGTTGTACAAATATTCCTTGCTGTTTGCCTGAAAGTTTCGAACGTAACATTGTTCTGTAGCACAATATTTGCCTGAAGGAATTCTTGGTAGTGCTAAAAAAATTTTATTATAATTTCTGCTTACAGTGTCTGTTAATATCTGTCTCCACTGTGTAGTCAGGATACTCAATATTCTATTTGTTGCTAGGTAATATCAGAGCAGAGGGAAGTGCATTAGGAGTATTGTTACATTTGATACAATACTTTGCTGTATTTAATTAAGACTTTTTACATTCTGTTTTCCAATTTAACCAAGATCAGCTTTGCATTTTATCCTTCCTGGGGTTATTTATAAAGAAGTACAAGTCAAGTATTAGGGTCGTTTTAATCAACTATACCTCGTCTTCACAATTTGTGAACATGTACGGATAATAGAAGTAAATATTGCTAGTGACATAAGAAGCAATGGCAATGACATGCGGAGCAGCATTTATAGTTTTATGTGTTTAGGTACTCTTAATCTTATTAGCATTGTATCGATAAAAATACAAGGCATCTGGGTGTTCAAAAGTGTGAGTATATGGCAAATAAAAACTCTATGTTTTATTCTTTGCAGTAATAATCCTTTCTACTATAGGCACAGGCCCTGAAACTTTCGTGTGTGGGTGCTAGTGTTTAACTGGTACTTATTTTATTAACCTCGAAAGGATGAAATGCAAAGTCGACCAATAATTTTATGTAAACAGTTTTAAAACAAAAATTATTGCTTTTGTAGCAGTATAAATAGTTGTAATCCCAGATCATTCTTGATCAAGCGGACCTACTACACTTTCGCAGTCGCCGAACGACAACGTACAAGCCACAGTATCATAACTCAAGATATACCATACTGTCATATTTGTTGAAGATCGAACAGCATATTCTGGCAATCAGTGGTTATTTGCATAGGATACAGTAGGAAAATCTGGTCATGCTGTATTTTCTTCTGTGTAGTCTACTTCTGTATACTTGTTAACTTCAAATTAGCTCTGAGTGAGTATGCCTATGATAGTTAAGTTAATTTTTGGGCTCAAAAAGCAAAAAGCAAGGCCATGTAAGGGGACATGGAGTTATGTACAGGGTGGTGTTCATGCAAAGAGTTCAGGCCATTTCTGGTCAAGAGAGACTTTGAATGGAGCGGTCGTCGGCATCTTCACTATCTCGTCCGGCAGCTTATTCCACGGATCCGCAACGAAAAACTTTCAGTCGTGACCATCCAGTATTTTTTCTAGGCATCGTGTATATAACACTAGATTATCTAGTATGTCTGTCCGTTCGTTAAGATATTAGGGTATGTTTTAAAGAAGATTTAACTACCGTGTCCAGTTATTTTTTATATGGTTTTTTAATATGTTTATCTGGTGTAAGGATTATGTATTTAGAAAGGTGCTTAAGTAGAATTCTGTGATGCAATTGTACTTTTTTTGTAGGCGATTGCGCACATAGCAGCTTGAAGGTTAGACTGCAAGGATGAGAGCTTACTGCAACAAGAAACTATGTCCCTGACATGTCGAAATTTTCTTTCATGCTTTATATTTTTGTTTAATCGTGAAGCTTGCCTACGTGCAGTTGTGTGCTGCTTGTTATGCGTCTGTGCTGTTTGAATTTGTGAAGATTAATAGTGGAAGGACTGTGATGAATCGAAGGCATTGTTTTTATAATAACATTGTTGTGTTTCGGGTGGTACTTGTGGTGATTTTGAGCTTTCTATGTTTGTACATCATTATGCATTGAACACGACAGAGGCATTCTATATAATTCCTAGTATTTTTGTATTCAATGTAAGTACTATGTTGTTGAATGTGTCAACTATTTGTTATTGATGTACTCTTGTGTTCCTGGTTAGAAAGGAAATGGTAAATTGGCAGCTGCTGCATTATGTATATTGTAATGGAGAACAGGTATCGAGTGGTTTAATGAGAGTTTGGAGAAGTCATGCAGTTGTGTCTGGAGAATGGCGCAAAAATTTGACTGTGATACCATTTGTAGATGAGGTTTGTTTGTATACTTTGAAGAACGCCGTGCGATGCAGGCACAGCTTAACAAGGGATCGCGCGACGTAGGGTATAGGTTTAGAAGCAATGAATATGAGAATATATATTTGCAGTAATCCATTCGGAAATTACAGATTATAGATTATAGATTATAGGTAACATGGGTTTCGTGATTGGAGAGGTTGCGTGTTACCCAGTCTTCTGCGCTGTTTCGTAAGAAGATATTCAGCATTCATGAAATGGAGTAAAAAAAAAAACTTGTTGATAACAATGGCATTGGAATTGGTTTTCGTGTGCGTATGTGTGGGAGCGTTATTACTTTTGAAACCAACAAAAATTGTAAGCTTTGTAAATAATGTGGTGACTGGATGAAGTTGTCTTCTTTTTGCTCGCTGTTTCTCGTGGAGGAGGCAGCGCCTATGGCCTTTGTAAGCCCCCCATCTCCACGAGACTAGTGAAACTCATGCTGTGGCTATTCTGTTTAAAGTATTAGAACTCATCACCTACAGGAATACATACTCGAGAGGAGATTCCAGAAGAAAAATGTCCTGGGAATGCAGGACTGAAGGTAAATAATAAATGCGGAGCCAGGAAGGTTGGAGACAACAAGGAGAATAAGTGGAGCAAAGGCAAAAGGTTTAGCAGTACCTGTGTGAAGAAGGCACAAGACCAGTTAACTCAGAGGAGCAGAGGACATTATGAAAATTATGTATGTATGTGTATGGAGAGAGAGAGAGAGAGAGAGAGGAGAGAGAGAGAGAGAGAGAGAGAGAAAGTGAGGGAAAGAGAAAGGGATAAATAGATGGATGGAGGGAAGAGAAAGCTAGTATGTGAGTTACAGGTGGAATGTGTCTATGAGACTGAACGACATTAATATTCGGTGAGGAAAATGTGCGACTTAATGTTTCTTGAAACAAATATTTGTAAATACTTTTGAAGGAAGCCGTAGAGGAGTGATAAATTTGTTTAATGATGCCTTAGTCGGGATTCTGTTGGGCTTTAGAGTTGTGATTATTTTTGCTTAGTTTCTAAATTCTGATGATTCAACAACATCGGTACTGTAAATTACTGTTGTATTCCTGTTGTCGCTGTTGGTTAAGCCTATGCCAGCCCTGATCGAGGGTTGGTCTGGTTTTAAATTATTTTGTGGCCTGCACAAAATATATCAAAGTCATAAATATTGAAATTATTAATGCACAAGATGAAAAGCTTTCAGCTACGGTGACCCCGCCTTTTTGTATCATATTGCACATCTTCACTACAACAACTTAATACATTACCAAACATCGTATATGCATGAATCTTAAATGCATAAAGCACATTCTAGTGCAAAAATAATATGGATTATCACTAGCAGTAGTGTATTTCTCCATCTGCTAAGACTCCCTATGTGTAATTTGGCTGAGATTTAGTTGCTATTTTTTTAGGTCAAGCTTTTTCTAGTGGGCTGCTTTGTCTGTTAGTGGTACGAAAGATTGGAGATATTGTTGAGTGTAGTAATCCCTTGAGACCTTATGTGATACAGGTGCATATTTGTTGGATGGAGTAGGTTACCGGTCGTCGATAATTTGTTTCGCTGGTGTCGAATCGAAGAAAGAGATAGAAGTTACGTTTGTGTAGGAAGTACGTACTTTGCGTTTTTGTTTTCATGTATATTGTGTTTTGTATGGTTTTAGTGGCTGACGTTTGAGAAATCTTTATGTATAAAGGTGAAGTTGTGTGTCTGTCTCCTACGATTTAGATTCCTAACTACTCCCACATTTTGCGGTGCAGTTTAACCAAAACCGGGTATCTTATAGTCGTGATTCATATCGAGCCCTTCTGGGTATTAGCGCGCGTCTACGATGAGTCTACGATTTTTAAAAAATTACCATCATTTTTTTCCATTTTAATGCATTTTTTCGCTATTATATAAGGGAAGTAACTCTCTAAAAATGTCTACGATGAGTCAACGATTTAAAAAAAAATTTACCATCATATTTTTTTTTCCATTTTTAATGCATTTTTTGCTATTTTTTGGCTATAACTCTCTAAAAATGCTTATATAGTTATTTCCCTTACAAACCCGAGCAACGCCGGGTGATACTGCTAGTATTTAGTAAAGGTGTTTTCTTGCTTTTAGAGTGTAACTGTTATATGAAATTGTTCATGCGGCGTTTGATAAACTGTAGCCATTATAAGTATTGTTCTTTCGCAATTTATTTCGAGGTTTACATTAGTTACAAATACTTGCCAGTTTTCTGTTTCATTTTTTCTATGGTCTATTTTCTTTGTTATTTCTTTGTTTGGACGCTTCATGCTGAGTTGTATTTTGCTGTGTGTAGTGTTGGTGTGTTGTGTTTAGATATTCGTAAGCTTTTGTAACGTTAGCTATTTCAGCTCTGTAATTAAGCTTACTTTTTTTATGTTTCCCTTTGGGCGATGCTACTTGGAAGCACCTATAATTGTTGAAAGTGTGCATTTCAGTGGCTACGCTGGTGATTATAGTGCTTTTGAATTCTGCGAACGCTGATTCAGTTTGTTTGCAGAAGTGTGTGTTGTAGAACTGTTCTTTTTTAAAATTTGTGATGTGATTTTTATATTTTGTTACTTACGTGTGAATGTGTTGCTATAATAGTTTATAAGTAGAGGGAGGAAAGTTGGGGGATTTCTGCTATATGGTTGTTGCATTACCTAAATACAACCAACGGAATGTGATGCCTAGGGAATTGTAATTATCTTACTGTTATCTTAGCGACTTATATGTTATAGGTGTTGCCGGTTGTGATGCTATTTTATCTTCGCTGGTGATACCTGTGTAATCTTTGTACCAGAATAAGTCTTGTGCATTGAAGTTTCATGCAAAGAAGGTGTTTAATAATATTTTAAACATTTGTAGCGAGGATGTGTAATATGATAGGACGATGGTGATGATGGAAGTGCTGTATATGTCGCAAGCTCAACTGAGGATGAACATGAGGACTCTTCGTTGACTCTTCGAATGACAAAGAAGATATCCATCTTACGGAAAGGGAAAATAAAAGCTTCTAAAAACACCTGGTATCCATGGAATTGGAATTAGAGAGAATTTATGAGTCTCATCAACGTCAATCATTGTTTTTCCCCTAACTTCGCTGAAGTTGTGTAAACGCTTACTGACATGCTCTAGGAAAGACAGAAAAGGAAAGAAAAAATCAACCTACCACCCTCATTTTATTGCGGTAGCTCCATTAGTAAATAAAGTTCTTTTGTGCTGTTCAGGTGTTGCATTGCATGGCAGAAAGTAAAAGTATCACCACGCCAAGTTACAATTGGGCACTTTTGCTTTGCCCAATGCGAAGGTTCGACGACACACATGAATTACGTTGTCGGGGTCACCGACGCTATCAAATCTTTCCGGATAAAGAAAAGATATGGTGTCCGAGCATGATGAATTCGCAAAGCCAGCTTGTTTCACTTATCTAATTCTACTCAACAATGTAGGTCTATTTGTGGTTAGCCTTTGCTGCAGCTTGAGTAGCCACAGTAGAAGTACGAACAGTCTTACATCGGTCATATAAGGACGTTTATAGCATTTACCAGTCAGTTACATAACCAGCCATAGCTAATTGCTAGAAGACAGCAGCGAAACAATTAGTGCGCAAACTGACTTATACCAGCAACTTACCACGTTTCACCGGCTTGTTAGTAACCAGGAATCACAGATCAACATAATTCTAGCAGCTAAGGCGGCGAGCTGGCGGAACCGTTAGCACGCCGGGCGAAATGCGTAGCCATATTTCGTCTGCCGTTACGTTCTGAGTTCAAATTCCGCCGAGGTCGACTTTGCCTTTCATCCTTTCGGAGGTCGATAAATTAAGTACCAGTTACGCACTGGGGTCGATGTAATCGACTTAATCCGTTTGTCTGTCCATGTTTGTCCCCTCTGTGTTTAGCACACTGTGGGTAGTAAAGAAACACATAATTCTAGCAGCTTTTTCAAGATCCGACGAACTCAGCGGTTTATTTCTTCGACTGTGACGAGTGAGGTTACAACAGCTATTGCTTTGCTGAACACTAGAACAGCAGCAGGTTAACATTTGCACTTCTCAATAATGGATCTGTAGGCGAGCTCAGAGATGATCTTCAGCAACAGATTTGCATCTTCCTCCCACCTTTACACACACACTCGCGCGCGCACACACACACACACACAAAACACACAAACACACACACACACACACACACACACAACACACACACACACAAACACACAAATACACACACACACACACACACACACACACACACACACACACACACACACTCACACATTCAAGCGCGTGCGATCACACTACACTAACAAACTCTGTAGAATGCTGTATTCATTTCTGCAATTAATAACATTTCAGATTATTTATTTTTACATTTCTGACTTCGAAATTGGAGTTCATATTATATGGGACATTAATTTTATTGTTGTCGATCAAGCTTGTCATAGTTAACTTAATTCATTAGCAAGAAGGATATATACTTTCATATAATGAGATTATTAAAGAACAAAACTATCTCCATAATTTATTGTGTTGGTGGAATTTTATATTTTGTACAAGTGTATTATTGACTATTTGTTGCTGTGTATCTTGGATGAACTCTAGTGATTATGTATGTTGTTTAAATTCAGTCTAGGGCTGCAGGCTGCAGGCGGAGAAAGAGGAAATGGCAGTAACCCCGTATTTTTTTGTTACGCTTCGATGTGGTTTTGGAATTCATTTATGCGAAATTTTATGCTAAATGTTGTCTGTATATATGTGCTTGAGTATATTGTTAGGGTGCCCTTACTTTTCGAAGTATTTTGCTGTTTCATTCAAAGCCGTCATTTTTACAGCCACCATGATTCATTCATTTGGTTTTAGTTGATAATGTCAAGTGTTTTTGAGGGAAATTTAGCTGTTATTTCTTGTAGGTCAAACGAATATGCAAAGGCTCCATTTTTTGAGGTGACAGTCTATAATATTTATAATAGATATATAGATACATAATTCTAGAATTAGCGATACAATTTTATAATGATTTATGTATCAGCGTTTGTTTAAATATATACTGAATTCTTACCGCTTGAAGCAGATGTATTTATCAACGCTTCATCGAATGGAAGAGGTATTTGTGTCCGAAATTTACTCATAAAGAGAAAAAGCTAATTCTTATTAGCCTTTTCTAATTACACTGCTATTGTCTAATGGAGAGAAATTCTCCCAAACATATACAGCTACCTAAATATTTCATTATTATATTCATAATGAACCCCTGCCAAATATGTTTTTCCCGAGAAAAACAGTTCAATAAAGAAATGAATAGAAATGAAAAAGGAGAATTACTAAAGCATTTCGCCTTCATTCGTACATATGTTTTCTAGAATTACATTATAAATATATAATTCCTTTCTTTCAGACTGTAGCTTGTAATTCAAGGGATACATGGCTGCTATAACTAGCAATGGAATTCCCACATAGAGATTGCTTCTTTGGGTCGAATACGTTTATGTTTTTCAGATTTTTAGTCACCAAAATATGTTTTTTTTTATGTTATATTAGATAAAGTGGTTGTTTGATTATTGTAAGTTTATGAAGGTGACACTATATATATATATTCATACATACACACGCACACACATATTTAGTCAATTAAGAAAAAAAAGAGAAAAAGGAAAAAACAAAAACAAACGAATGTGTAGACGTAGCAAAGCAATGTATTAATAATACGCTCAGAGAAGGAAAAGTGTAGTAGTTTTACGTTTCGAGCAAAGTTCTTCTGAAACAAGAAAAACCCGAAAGTCCAAGAGGAGGGAGGAAAAACCTCGCCAACAATCACGTCCGGTTACATTCTTGAAATGACTGGAAGTAGAGAAAGTACTCTTTGAGATAGGAGAGTGTGAAAATGGTCAAAGCGTGTGTGTGTGTACGTATGGAGGCCTGTGTGTCTGGTTGTAACTGCGTGTGTGTGTGTCTCTGTGTGTGTGTGCATGTGTGTGGTAGCGTGTGTGCGTGTGATGGTAACTTTGTGTATGCGTGTGTGGTGTCTCTGATATTAACTGTGTGTGTGTGTGTGTAGTGTGTGTGTGCGTAGTCTGTGTGTGTGTGGTAGGATCTGAGTGCGTGTGTGTTAACGTCGTTCTCAGAGATCAGTAGCTATAGTGACAGCTGTGTGAATGGGTGTGGCAGAGAGAGAGAGAGAGAGTGTGTGTGTGTTTGCACGTGCGCGTAGATGGGAGGGTCAATAGTGAAGCAGAGGCAGTCTGAAGAGGGTGTATGTGTGGCTGGGTGGGTGTGGCTGTGAGAATAGGTAGGTGTGGCTGTGTGAATGGGTGTGTGTGTGTGATGGCATGTGTACGTAGACGGAGTGGGAATGTGTATATGTGTGAGTGCTTATGTGTATGGGTGTGTGTCTGTATCTCCCTCTCTGTGTCACTCCTCTCTCTCTCTCGCTGTATATGTGTGTCCATGTGTTCGTGTGGGTATGTGTGTGTGTCCTTGTGTGTGCTTATGTGCGTGCATGTGTGTGTGTGTGTGTGCGTTTGTGTGTGCGTACGCGTGTGTGCGTGTGTGTGCATGTACATGTGTGTGCGTGTGCACATATGTATAGGCGCGTGTGTGTCTCTCTTTGTGACTCTGTCTCTCTCGCTGTGTGTGTATGTGTGTGTGTGTGTGTGTGTGTGTGTGTACGTGTGGAGATGCGTATAAAATCACCGCTGAGTCTGTTCGAAACACACCTGGGAGGCGTTTTCTGATAAACGAACTCGTATTTCACAAACCAAAGTTTTTAACAATCTGTCATACCATTATTCACTTCCACGCCATTTTATTTCCACTATTATTGAAAACATTATATTAAAATCAAATTGGTTTAGCTGCTGTTGAATAAATTGCCCATAGTTAATATTTGAAATGAGTAAATCGATTTGGCAGAAGCCAATACCAAATTCTTTTAAACATTATAACTACAATTACTTCAAAAGTCTGCAGACAATCACTGATGTGCATTTATCATCTCTGGCGTTGAAAATAAAGAAAACAAAACCATTTTTGCGTTAATTCTATCAATTTACTCAGCAAACAACGACTGTCTGCTATAAGTTATTTATTCGAGAGTTGGAAATAGAAATTATCTTCTCGAACAATTTCACTTATCATCATGTTGTTTCATCTGTTGCCATGACTAATTTAATCCCATGCTCGTTCTACGCCATTTAATTTCCTGTAAAAAATTCCAGTTTATATACTTTTTTTTCTTCCTATTGTAAATCCCTTCACTGAATAGGAAATTTCGCCAACGAATCAATGCAGTCTAAATATTGTAATTCAATGTCCATAGTTTCCTTATTTTTTTGTATTTGTTTTTGAAAATTACCAAAATATTTCCTTATAAATTACTATAATACAAGCACTATCAGTTAATTTTAATATTCTGTGGCCTCGTTCAGATAAGTTTTGATTGTTTAGAAAGCAAACTAGTTTTCGATGATCCTCGATCGATAGTACATCGAAACTTATAGTTAAATCTTTGTATATGGTGATGGATAATAGAGTAATATGCATAATTTACAAACGAATGGCGCTGTTTATATCATTTGTTGAAGCAGGCTTACATTAAAATTTATATTAATTTCGATCAAAATACTTTGACGAACAATTGTGATCAATTATAAACGAAGCATTTTTCTACGACTCATTAGAATGACACTTTTCTCTGGGGGAACAGTTTAATGTGTTATGGTCAGTGAGTGTGACTGGTGACATGTAGTGTAAGAGCTTTGAATTACAAATATGACTGGATTGCTTTTCGTTACTTAAACTTTGTGATTAGCAACGTAACTCGATTCTCATACTGCAAGCTAGCATATGCAAGTTATGAAACTGTCAGATATTTAAGAATATATGTTCTAATTCTGAAGCTAACAGATCATAAATATAAATGATGCAACACAGGCAATGTCAGGAAACCAAAATTATAAGAACTATCATATTGTAATGTAATTCTCACAAGAGAAAATGTTCTCAAAATTATCTGACATTGCAATCTAACTCAATGTTACTTCGAAACAAAATTCTTACAAATTCCTTTAAAACTGCAGTCACAGCAAAATTACAGAAAAAAAAAATTACTTTGCTCAAATAAGTCTCTTGGATACACAATATTCTGCGCATATTTCCCAACAATTCGCAACAAAATACATATAATAGATATTAGTATTTAAAATAACTTATAATCATAAATTTGATCGATAAAATAGTAAGCATCGTCGGCCCAGCATCATAGAAACATCATCATTAAGCAATATAAGAAGCATCATGATAAGAAGCTATAACAATATGACTAACCAAAATCCTCTATGTTGTCGTTCGACCTGCTTGAAACAGCAGCCAAATCTCCCTTAGAATAAAACAGTATCATCGTAAAAAGAAAATTAGATATTCATCCAGTATACTGTACTCTTGGTTACATTATATTCTAAGGACTGATCGAATGATCAATAGTCTGCCTAATCCGGACAGATTTGAACTAAACAACCACAATAACAACCAAGAGCAAACGAGGGAACCTCTCCGCTGGTACTCAACCTCTTAGAAGACAAATCTTTCTCATATCGTACACTACTAACTTAAAAGAGAAAATACACCTTGAATAATCATTTCTAGATATTCTATGCATTAAAGAAAGACAGGATAGGAACAAATAGGACGCATGTATATCTTCAGTCAGAGTTTATCAGAAACTAATGCAGAACATCATCAATCTTGAAAATAGGTTTACCTCAATTAGATAAGAGCATAGATATTGAGAATATGTTGGATTTGCTAGATGTTATGTACAGGCCTTTACTGAAGGTGTTATTAGTGTGACTAACTGGTGATATGACAGATCCTTTTGTGGAGCGTTGTAGTTCGCTTGAAGCATTGGTATATAGAAGAAGGTAAAAAGAAAAAAATTGAAAGCTTCTGACAATGCGGAAACTTTAATAAAACCTTTATATTTCAGGCGCAGAGTCCCATCTTCAGAAGAAAGTAACAGTTTGAGAAAAGTCCAATTATGTTGGCTCCGTTCATGCTTAGTAATAAATATAAACTTTCCTTACTTTGGCATAAAGCCATACATTTTTAGGGTAGAAAGCCATAAATTTATAGGGTAGAATATATTTGTGTGAATCTCACCAGTATATAAGAGGTACTTATATCGGCATACTATTTGAAAGGTAAGCAGATTTCGGAGGGCATCTGCTCAAGCGTAGGGGTTCAAACTTTAAAAAAATCATAAAGCATTAATTCTAGCATGAACACAGAATATAGTTGAAAGATTAAGACATCCGCATTGCAATCACGAAGTCTCAGGTTCGATCCTACTGCGTGGCATCTTGCACTACTCTCCGCACAAGTCTTGTTAATAATATTGAATGGAAGTCAGTTAGGTACAGTGTATCTTTTATCTTGTCTTTTACTTATTTCAATCATTAGACTGCAGCCATGCTCAGGTCAAGCGTTCAAGAATTTTAGTCGAATGAATCGAACCCATTACTTTTTTAAAGCCTGGTCCTTATTCTATCGACCTCTCTTGCCAAACCGCTAAGTTACATGGACGTGAGTAAACCAACACCGGTTGTCAATCGGTAGTGGGTGGACAAACACAGACACACAAACATAAATACATATGCATATACGACGGGCTTCTTTCAGTTTCCGACTATCAAATCCACTCACAAGGCTTTAGTCGGCCCGTGGTTAAAGTGGAAGACATTTGCTCAAGGTACCACATAGTTGAACCGAACTCCGAGGCAGCCATGTGGTTGGGAAGCAAGCTGTTTACCACACAGCCACGCTTGTAAATCCAAGTTCTTGCCTTATTTAATCTTGATCTGTGTGAGAAATTACTTGAAGAGTACACATGTCTATGGTATACTCAACCACTTACACGTTAATTTAAGAATTAATTCAGTGATAGTTCAATTGATCGAACAACCGAATGTTAATCGTCGATGTATTAATTCCTGTTTGGCGGCGAGCTGGCAGAAACGTTAGCACGCCGGGCGAAATGCTTAGCGGTATTTCGTCTGCCGCTACGTTCTGAATTCAAATTCTGCCGAGGTTGACTTTGCCTTTCATCCTTTCGGGGTCGATAAATTAAGTACCAGTTACGCACTGGGGTCGATCTAATCGAGTTAATCCGTTTGTCTGTCCTTGTTTGTTCCCTCTATGTTTAGCCCCTTGTGGGTAGTAAATAAATAGGTATTTCGTCTGCCATTACGTTCTGAGTTCAAATTTCGCCGAGGTCGACTTTGCCTTTCATCATTTCGGGGTCGATTAAATAAGTACCAGTTACGCACTGGGGTCGATGTAATCGACTTAATCCGTTTGCCTGTCCTTGTTTGTCCCCTTTATGTTTATATTAATTCCTGTCATAACTTTTCTGCCTAACATAATACAGAAAATATTTTGCAATAATATTGAATGCCCTTTTCTATCACCTCTGCCTCTTAACTCACGTCAAGGTAATACCAGTTCTTCTCTCAGTTACGGGGTAGGGATGCCGCCCACTCGCGGAAATACTGACTGAAATTGTGTTATCAGTATGAGAATGTATATAAATACGAGCGAGAACACTTTCAGCTCAACGTTTCCTCCTCCAATTAGGTTGGCACGAAATTTATATGAGCAGTTTAGTTGCTTATTCCTTATCATCCTCTTCAGTAAAACAACATAGAATCTGAGCTGTGTTTATATGCCAACGCTTTCATCAAAATGAAAGCATCAATGCGCGTACAAAAAAACAAAAACAGAGAAAAAAAAAAAAGAAACAAGAGGTGCACATGCTGCAGACGAGAGTATCCGTCCTTGCACGTACTTTTCTCCACGTTTTTCTACGTGTTTATGCATAATAGCCACACCGGTCCTATATTTAAATGCGTAGTGTCATATATCCAAATATTGCGCCAATAAGCACAGGCCGTATCATGCTTGCAATGTTTTCCTTTCTTCTATATTACTCTTGTTTTCCAACTCCTCTCTTTAACAGCGCGTGAGAGAAAGAGAGAGAAAGAAAGAAAAAGCAGGTGAATAAGAATGAGAAAGAGAGAGAGAGAGAGAGAGAGAGAGAATAGGGTGTAGGGGATAGAGATGATGCTGAAAACACAATAAGCATGCAAGTAATGGAGGAACAGTGAACAACGTGTATGCGTATACTTGAGTATCTGTCTGTCTATCTCTCTGTATATATGTATGACTGTATGTTATATAAAGAGTAAGAATTCCCAAACAAAAAAAAAAAAAAGATGAGGACAGGTGGTGTAGACAACAAGCAGATGTATTAGTTTAACGCTCTTCCAGGGAAAGGAACACAGAAAGAAACAAGGAGAGAAAATAAAGAATGCGTAGTGGCTAGCGATCTGTCATATATATATTTCGTATACATGTCGTACACACACACACACATATATATATATATTATATATATATATATATATATATGTGTGTGTGTGTGAGTGTGTGTGTGTGTTTGTTTGTGTGTCTTTGTTCCTCCCCACCGCTTGACAAACTGTGCCGGTGCGTTTGCATTCCTGCAACTTAGCGTTGCAGCTACTTATTTTGATATCAGCAGATAATGATTAAAAAATAAAGGACGTCGTTTTACATATGCGCTTGTACGCAACGGGGAGTACAAATGTAAATGCTCTTATGAATGAAAGTATGGTAATTGCGTTTATTTCCGCCACGCGACGCTTATGTGATCAGCGTGCTCTCTATCGAAAGAGTGCTCTTTGGTATAAGTAAATGCCTGTGAAATCATTTCAAACCTTTCCGATTTCCCTTCTCAAAACGGATAGGACTTGTGCAACAATTTGACATATCAGTTATTGTCACCTAGGAAGAGGATTATTTTATGCTCAAGGAAGAGCGTGTATTAGATAGAAATTGTTGAAATACATATGTAGGAAATTGTGGAGAATGGTATTCTCTGTACTTGGATTTAGTTAGTATGGGTCAAAAAATCAGCCCCCTTTTTAAATGTAAAAAGTCTGAAAATTTGTCATATTAAACATTCATTTCTTATTCATTTGAACCAAAGAATTTATCGAGAAAAAATTTGACGATAAAGTTAGACGTTTAAAAATCGAAAAACTGTCTATTTTTAGTCAATAATAAACCTTCGTTGTAGCAAACGGTATCAACTTTAAGATTGTACCCTGCGTGACCTGTTCACTGTAGGTTTCTAAACAAAGATGAGTACTTTATAAAGTCATGTTTTTATTTTTTATATATTTTTGTTATATTATGTATTTGTCTGCATGTTTGGGTAAGTTTTTACAAGTTCATCTACATAAGCAGCTATTTGCGATAACGACAGGTCCCTTATCGCAAATAGTGGATCTAGTTTGTTTCATTCACAAAATCTGCAGTTTTTAAAAGGGAGTAAAATAATCTGAAAGTTGTTATACTGATGCAGTTTTCCACGCTTATTCCTGTGAAGCCATGAACTTCTGGAGAAAAAAATTTGACAAAAACATTACAGACGATTAAAAATCGAAAAAACCCCCACAAAAACTGCCAATTTTTAGCCAATAATGAGACAGAAATTTTCTGCGTTGTAGCGGCATCAACTTCGCGGTGTCAACTTTAAGGTTGTACCCTGTGAAATTTATACTTTAGCATCCAACTCGAATACTATGTAACACATAAAGCATCAATTTTCAAAATTTATATATATATATATATATATATATATATATATACATACAAACCTCTGTGTGTGTATGTTTGCTAGTGTCTGTTTTGTTTTAGCTTTTGTTTACTTATACACATCAGCAAATGAGTCAATGCCACACTCTCTGCGTGGTTATTCAATTTGCTTGAAATAACACCCAAATCTTCCTCATATTATATTTTTGTTAGTATTAAGGAAAGGGGGAAAATGTTTATTCCTCCATCATTACGATTAAAATTAATATTTTTGATTTTGTTCGGTTCTATGAATTTAATTTTTTTTAAAATGCTTCTGTCCATTGCTTGATACAAAAAAAGAGAAGAAAAAAAAAAGAAATTGAAAAATCCTGACCAAAACAGAAATTCTAACTTAAAAAAGAGAAAGAAAAGGTTCTGTTTTCCAAAGCCGAAAGATGTGTTTTTAGTTGTGGTGTAATATTATAATTAAAACAAATTAAAAATTTCCATTTCGGAACATAAGACTTACCACATTATCTGGTGTATGGCCGCAGTTCAAATCGGTGCAAAACCTAAAGCAAATGTGTGTGTGTGTGGTTGGGGCCTTTAATAGCCCGGGGTCAATTTAACTTCAATCGCAGAAAGGAATTCAAAGCGACAGCACACGCAATCGTATACATAGAAACACACACAAACACATACCTATCAGCTACTCCAAAATTCTGACCACCAATCTTTATATATTTGCACACAACCACACACATACACATTCAGCTTTTTCTTTTTATTCATTGCTTTTTTTCTTCTTTTAGTCATCTGTCACTATTCATCTGTTTTAGCTCTTGTTTTTGTTTTGGGAGTTTCTCTCCAGCGACATCACTAATTGGTACCAGGAATTTTCTTGGTGTCGCCAAAGTGGGAAAAGTGTTTTTTAAGTTTTTGAAAATTTGAAACAAAATGGCATGGTTTTTGTTAAACTGACTGTCGCAGAGGTGTGAAAATATGGCTACTACTCGCTCATTTCAAATTAAACTGTCTGTCTGTCTGCCATCTCTTTCCCCCTCTCTCTCCCCTTATATATATATTGCGCATCAGAGTATCGATAGATTTATATATTTCCTACGTAAAATTTTGCACTTTGCATTGAATAGTGAAATGTTACACTGTTTTTGTCAGAGACTAATTATTCGTACGTGCCATTGTGGATACTTAAAAGATGAGTTCGAGTGCGATATAAACATAGAATTGTCAACATATTCTAACGCTAAACAATTTGATGGTAGTTATGGGAATTGAACAAAAAGTGAATATTTTTAACAAATACATTGCAATGCAATTTTGAAAACATTGAAAACTTAATATGCAATTATCATATGTATGTATGTATATATATATATATATATATATTATATATATATATATATATATATATATATATGTGTGTGTGTGTGTGTGTGTGTGTATGTATATATGTATGTATGTACATATATATATATAGATAGATATATATAATATATATTTATATATATGTATGTATGTATATATGTATGTATTATAGATATATATGTAGCTATATATATATATAGATATATAGATATTTGTATATATATACGCATACATATATATATGCATACATGTACATCTATCTATCTATATGTATGTATATAGATACACACACACACACACACACACACACACACACACACATATATATATATATATATATTATATATATATATATATATATATATGTACATATATACATATATGTATTTATATAGGCAGATACCTGTACTCACATATACATTCTTAGTCTCGTGTTTGTATAAATATTGAGAGACTAACGTTTTGGTCACGTATCAAGAATCTGTTGAATTCGCCTACTGAGCGATTAGTTCTTATTTCAATGCAAACTCCAAACGTAAGCAACACCCACACTATTAGTAGGAGTAGAAAGAATTAGAAAAGTAGTAGACATCGAGATACTAAGTGAGAGTCTACATTCATACAAGATAACTCGACATTTTTTAAGTGACCAAGCAACGAATATGATTATTATTAGTATGTCTCGAAAATCTGATATCACTTTTTTGGGTACTAAAATGATGAATTTTGATCCGATTATGATTTCTTTTGATTTGCAATAAACCCATATTCCTCTTAATTTTCTGAAGCAAATTGAATTTTGGTTAACCCCAAACCCGCCCTGATACCTGACTGTTCTGTGATTCTACGATTTCTAGATGCATAGTGTGTTCGGGATCACACTATCCACTGTGTTTTGCTTTTGTAAAACACTAGGTTGTAATTTAAAGGACATGTCGTCACTGTTTTCTCTAAGACGAGTGACTGCTATTGATTGCGCTTTACTGGAATTTAAACCTAGAGACATTAAGCTTTATAATATACTAGCAGCTAAGCCTGGTTTCACCCCGTCTGTTTGGATGATGTGGCTGTGATCGTTTTCGGTTAGGCAGAATCTATAACAGTGTTTCTAAACCTTATCATTTCGGGTCCCCTGTTTCGATTGGAGCCTCCAGCTGTATGAATATTTCCTGGCTCCCCTACCCCAGTCAGAAAATAGCTTCAGGAGTTGAAAAGAACGAATTTGTACGTAGTCTGGGGGAATTCCATTAGAAAAGGCTTTAATCAATTTTCTCGGTAACTATGGGGGCTAGGAAAAAATACAAACCGCATTCCCATCTGTGCACCCGTCTCCATATGTGTGCAATTTTTCACGTGAATCCACCCAGCTGTTTGGCCGTGAACCTCAAGACAAGAAAGAATACAACGATCGCCCATGTCCAATTTATATTATAGATAATACGACGGAAGTCTCTCCGCTATATTCCCCTTTAGAGAAAGCAAAATACTTGAAGGTTTTAAAAGACTAATGATGATGATTAATTAGGACGACGTCGTCCATAGCCACAACGACGGCAATACTGGTAATGATGAATGATGATGACGCCAACGACGGTTGTCAATTGGAAGTTTGATCGACATCAAACAAATATACTTTATCGTTGCTAGGAGAACGTTAGCTCGATGAAAGTTCCTAAAACGATTGCAGGCTTTCCTTGATAATTCTATGCTAATAAAATCCGCTGAAAGTATACGATTTGCAGTTCATGCCTTTTCATTAGTTTTGTGTATATATATGATATTTGCTAGTAATACAAGAATAAAATCCTTTTATATCCATTATCAGTTTTACATTAACTGATAATTTGTCTCAGAAAATTGTTTCTCTGATATAGTTCTTTGTAAGTGGACCAGAACACGCATGTATTTTCATTTACCAGAGGAGTAAATGTTTAACTTCATTGTTCTCTGCTAATCTTTAATCAGATAGAACTTTGCTGATGTTCAGGTGATATAGAACCGTCGTTAATTTCTAACTCGACATCGGTATTTTGAGTCACATATCTCCAAATTGTTATTATGATATCACAAAGAACATTGAGTGAACAAGGGTGCCTTTAAGAGTTCGCTGGACTTTCTAAATGCCTAATAGTAAAATGTCTCTCAAATCACGCAGCTTACTGCCTTAAACGGAGAATAACACATTAGATAATGTAATTTAATAGGTAATATAAATGAGGGGAAACTTTCGGTTGTAAAACCTTTTGTCATCGGTTTACTCAACCAGGGCTGATATCAGGCAGATAATGAGGCGCTATGAATATGTATATTTCGCAGGCAAGGCAATATGGATAAAAAAATTCGCTTCGCAACGACATGGTTTCGGGTTCAGTCCCCCGATACGGGACCTGAGGAAAGCGCCTTTTATTGAGGTTCCAGGTCAACCAGCGCCAGAGAGAATTTGGTTGACGGAAACTGAAAGTTCGTTCTGTGTGTGAGTGTGTGTGTGTGTGTGTGTGTGTGTTTGTGTATGTGTGTGTGTAAGCGAGTGCATATGTATATGAGTATGTGTCTACGTTTGCATTCGTCCACCACTGCTTAGTGACCGCTGTTGGTTTGTTTACCTACCCGAAAATTAGCGGTTCGGCAAAAAAACCGATAGAGTAAGTGCCAAACTTAAAACATAAATACAAGGGACGATTTGTTATACCAACCCTACAAGGTGGCATTCCAGCATGAGAGCAAGTAAAGGGGGTACAATGAACAACAATGATATTGCTGTACAAATTAACAGAAGACAATTTGAGAATATTCTGTCATGAATTACTACAACAGGAAGAAAAGAATCTTTAATAATGCACTAACGACATCACTAGTTAACATTAGGAAGTCATTACTGACACTTAAAACAGATTTATTTTAATTTCAACGCCCTTACATTTAAATTTGATTAAATCATTTGTTTTTCAGCTATAATCTCCTGCAGATTCACTTTCTGCATGTAATCCAATTAGTCGTGTCTTTCTTTTTTCTTTGGTTCACACCAAGGAAGCTAACTCATATCTAATAACACAGTCTGCCTTTCTCATCAACGAAAATCCATAACATTTATAAATTTGTTTAATGTACTGGTAATAAGTGCAGTAGAATAAAATAAACGTTCCAAGCAAGGCAGTTCCGCAACATGGCTTCGATTAATGCTCTCAGCTTTCTTTATTCATTTATACGTTCAATGTACATGGAGAAGATACGGGTGTCATAGCATATCATTTTATATTCCTGATATTCTTAATGTAGCAAATTCAATAGAGATGTTAGTTCTTAATATCTAAGTCGTAGAAGGCGGCGGGCTGGCAGATTCGTTAGTACGCAGGGCGAAATGTTTAGCGGCATTTCGTCCATCTTTCGTCTGACTTCAAAATCCGCGGAGGTCGACTTTGCCTTTCATTCTTTCGAGGTCGATAAAAAATAAGTACCAGTTGAGTCTAGGGGTCGATGTAATCGACTTGATTCCCCCCACCCCACCTCGAAATTGCTGGCCTTGTGCCAAAGTTAAAATCAATAAATGAGTCGGCCACCCAGTTTCGAATCTTGCTCGCAATTTCTTTTTTTCGTTGTAAGTACCTCATGAGCACCGCAAATCTTTACTTCCCCTTTCTGGAGGAAACAGTTGGCAATATGTCTGTGATCTCTAATAGATCATTATGTTTAGTAAAATTTAATTCTCTTTCCTTCTAAAAGTTGGTTAGAAATGATACAGATGTATAGAATTCAAAGTTATTGTATTATCGCCTCTGATGCTCGTAAGCTGGCAAAATCGTCAGCATATTGGACAACCATACAGCTTCTATTCCGACTCCTGTCTTTCTGAGTTTAAATCCCGCTGGGATCAACTTTAGTTTTATTCTTTCTGATGTCGATAAGATAAAGAACGGGTCATGTACATGGTATCGACTAATCATCTCCTCACAAAATTGCCTAAATCAGAATATTATTTGGACAGTGTCTTGTTTGGTGGCATATACTTTGGAGCTCCCTACCGCTCACATACATCTAAATATAGCAGCCAATATCCTAGTGAAATCACATCTTACCTTATTAAAATTAAAGGAAGAAAACAATGAATAATGATGTTCTAATCGTATAAAGAAGACTAAATGGTCTCGGATGGAATGCTTTTAATCATATACCAGGTCAGACAGAATGAACTGAGGCTAAGCAACAAAACTAACAACTGAAATTACACAGTCAGCCCTGCACTACACATTATCACCATACTCCGTAAAGAGTGGTATTTCCACCTGATGTTACAATAGCTAACTTCTTTTGCGAGACTATTTATCTAGAAATATTTCCCATCAAGCTATGTACAAAAATAATAATATTCATTCTAGAAAGAAACCGTATTTTTTATGCAATCAGTTAATATTTTTATGGGGAAATTAATTCCGTACTTATTAGACGGTAATTGTCAAAAAATGTCTGCTTATTTTGGCAATAGTCGAAACTGTTCATTGTTTTGAGCATTAAATATCGATTAGTTATTTACAAATATTTAAAAAGTTGCCCGTTCCACATATGCAAATAGTTATTCAGCTTTAATAGTCATGCTTGATAAACAGTGCTTTTGATTTCCCGCCGTTAGCATTGACATCACACTGCGTTTGCAGTAAATATCCTTTGTAGAGATGCTACTTTACTAAAACATTATGTTTCGTTTAATTTTATATATACATATTCTATTTATATTTCAGTTTAAAGTCATAGCTAATAATATTTATAGTGTTGATGGGTCCGCATCTTATACTTCCCGATGGATACAGTTTGTCTATCAATATCTGAAACAATTTTGCTTGCTAATATTGATTCTGCCAAGTAACAAGAGAAAAATACTGGACTAATGTTTTGTTTTACTGTCATAGTAGCGTCTATTTAGCGTTGATAAATTTTCATGTGCTGGATACTTTTCGTTAAAGGTCTAAAAAGGTTGAAATTTAATGAAAAAAGAAAGTTTATTAAGTACAGTTTAACCATGAAATGAACCTAAACAAAGCAGAATTTGGATTTTCCTAATAATCTTAAGAAACCTGACCAGAGAGTTGCCATAACCTTAGACATAGTGCCTATTCTAGACTCAGCTCTCTTGCTTCGTCATGATGTTCTTATAACAAACATTTGTAACTGGCCATGCTGTTATAGTCTAAATCAGAGGTCACATCAGCATGGCCATATATACGTCTGTCACTCCACGGTCTTTTACATTCTTTATTTGCATATATAATTTCATTACTTTTTTTCTACGTTTTTTGAGATTTGTATCATCCTTTTTAAAATGAACAAACCAAGTTTAGTGAAGGTCTGTCTGTATTCGGTAGAATTTTAGGAGTTTGGGTTTATTCCCGCCTTGCATGATGAACGCACACCATTTTGTTTAATGTATCATCAGACATTGACTAATGAGTCAATGAAGGGAGGCTGGCTGGAAGCACAATTGAGAGTAAACCATCTCAATCATGTCAGTTCAAATTTGAAACCACAATTGTACATTTGAAGCTAGCTACAAAAGTTCTCTGCTCATAGCAAAGCATGAAAAAAATCACATTATTGGAGAAGAATTGATTAAACCATGTATCTCAGTATTTTTAAAACTGTGTTACAAAAGAATGATAAAGATGCTATGGCCATGCCGCTGAATAATAACACTGTCTGCAACAGAACTGATGACGTGGAGAATGATGTTGAAGAACAGTTAATTGAGAAACTGAAATTATTGAAATTCTCAATACAAATGGAAGTATCTACCTTTAGGGACAGTGATGCCCTGATATTGGCATATGTGAGGTACATTTACCAAAAGGAGTTTCAGGAAGGGATGTTGTTCTGTAAATCATTAGAACCGACCGTTGCTGCAGTTGATATCTACTGCAAACTAAAAAAAGATATTGGGATTCAAACAAAATACCCAAAGGAAACGTTCTGTCATATGCTGCAGTTGGGGCACCTGCTAAGAAGGGCAAGAAAACAGGACGCTAAAAGCTGATGATCGCTAAAAATCCAAATATGTTGACTGTACATTCATTTCTACTCCGAGCACAAGGCTCGAAAGTTTTCGGCGATGGGTCCAATCGATTAGATTAACCCCAGTGCACAACTGGTACTTAATTTATCGACCTCGACAGGACGAAAGGCAAAGTCGACCTCGGTGGAATTTGAACTCAGAACGTAAAAATAGACGAAATACAACTAAGCATTTCGCCCGGCGTGCTAACACTTCTGCCAGCTCGCCACCTTATGTTGACTGTATATTGCGTTATCTACCGAGAAAACCTGATTGCCAAGAAAATTTCCCTTGTTCTTGACGAGGTTTTGCAATCTGTGATCAAGTGTGTTAACACTATCACTTCAAACGTCAAATCTGCTTCGAGCCAAGAGAAGCAGATTTGAAATTACAAAACGTGGTGATTGACGGCTGGAGCTAACAAAGCTGTCTCCTTGAACCAAGGAAATCTGCCATAGTCGTCAAGCAGAAGATTCTCATTAAAGGGATTCAGTTTTTTCTTAGTCAATAATGTACTTTTGTTTGTATTCGGTAGTTAATAAAAGAGTTACCAGTTGATACTTTTGTAAAATCAACCAGCAGTGGGGCATACATTTTTCTGGAAAGTTATAGTGGGACTTGGGAGAAATTAGGTAGTGTATCTGCTAGAAATAACACCCACATCTCTCAAACATCGGATTATGCAATCCCTGATACGCTTCAACGTGATGGTCAAGGCTGGTAAATGGAATACCTTTGTTTATAGGTTTGCTCACACATGGTTCATTTGGGATAGATGGAAATTTTCCTTTTTCTTTTGAGGATGTCTCTACACAGCCACCTGATCTGCGAAAAGTAGCGGCTAAATCACTCGCATATTAATCTGCATCGTCTTAAATTTGGGAAGAACACATCAGATTATGCAGTTCTAGACACTCTTAAAAATCTGACATAGGCAGGGCTGGAATACTTTTGATCATAGATTTGCTCAATTATAGATCACGTAGGACTAAAAAAAAAAAAAATTGCTAACAAGGATGTCTCTATATTGTCGTCTGGCCTGCTAGAAATAGCAGTCAAATCTTCAAATCTTAGTCGTATCTTAAAGACATACTCAATGATGTTGTCCTCAATGATGTTATGCATAACATTGAGATGTTATAGCTGGAACGTCTTCGATCTTAAGTCTTCTCGATCTGGGCTGACCAGGAGAAAGAAAAAGGAAACAACAGCTTCTTTTCTGCGTTTTTCTGAATTTTCGTACAATATCTTTTGCCATAAAATAATATGAAAACAACGGAAATATTCAAAAAGCGACTGCGTCATTTATTATGCTTCTTTTCACGGCCTTCTTCAAATTTGGAAGGATGAACAATATTCCAATTTTGTCCAAATATTCCAATATTGATAGCAAAGCAATGCCTTTGGAAATAGATTCTGTAAATTTTCTCCGTTTTTAGTCTGATTTTTCTTTTTTATTCGACTTTTCTTAATATGCAGACCTTTTATCAAATTAATATTACTCAAAAAGATATAGATATTGTGGCAAATACCGTAACCTCCAAAGCTTTCGTAGCAATATTGTGTGTGCAAGGCTAACGAAATTTATGGATGACATTTTTCTCGAAGCAGATCAATCGTAAAATGAGATTGCATGAATAGAAACAAACGAGATGAATAACCATTTGACAGTTACTTCATGGTTATAACAAACGTAGGTTAGTTTTACACATGATCTCCATTGACAGTTAAGGGGAGCGGACCATCCACGGTTTAATTATTTGTAGCCGACAAGTCAACACTCAGCTCTTATGACCCTGCTTCTTATAGCGTGGGGTTAGCAGAAAATAGAACGGATTTGTTGAAATACCTGCTCATTTATCTGCTAGTATTCCAAATCTTTCTTTAATTTTTAAATCATATCTGAGAATGTCCCCAAAATATGATAAATATGTGTAATCACATAAAAGGGAAATCACAATAACAGACAAACTTAAATTTTGCACCATTTTCGGATTAATAAAAATGGCCACCGCATAAAATCATTATTGATCAGTCATTTTGCATTAGAAATCTGGAATTCTCCATTTCTTTTGGATAACGTGAAGGATTGCGCTATTCAATGACGTTTGTACACGCCAATACCTCTTCTAGTGATTCTACGGTAGTTCTGAAAAAACGAAAACAACACGTATGAAAACAAGTGTTATGAAATATAAATGATGAAAATGGCATGTTTATCTGCGCGTGGTAATGCATACGTGAATGCGTGACCAGCACGTTTCTATATTTTTTCGGCAACCAATCAAATATTGATGTGATGAGGACCACTTACATTTAGACGAGGTCACGAATGTTTTTGCTTATTTGTTGTTTTATCTTTGAAAAAATTTCTTTAAAACTTCGCGAACCTACATGGCTGTATAGTTAATGTTCGTTTCGCATTCGGTTTCAATTTCATTGCGCGGCACTTTAGGCCGACTAATATTTTCTTCGTGACTTTGTTGGAGGAAATTTTGTGGAAGACCATCCTATCAGTGTGTCTTTTTGCATCTTTGTGTTTGTGTTTCAGCGTTTGACATCAAGTGTTGGCTTGATTAGGTTGCGTAACATAGCGCTTCAACAAAACGAGTCCGATATAACAAGTACCACACGTTAAAAATAATAAATATTGTGTTCGATTGACTAAATCTTGTGAAGACTCAGTCAAATTACTGAAGCGAGTGAAAGAATGAAAGAATGTATGTGTGTGTGCATGTGTGTGTGTATATGTGTGTGTGCGTTTGAATGTCAGTGTTAGAGTTTACGCCGGTGTTTTGTTTTCTCCCCTAATTTAGCGATATGATAAACTAAGACAGATAAAATTAGTGCCAGACAAGTACAAAGGTCGATAGCATCGATAAAAATTCCTTTCAGTTATCATCCACAGGATCATAGATACACACACACACACACCCACACACCTACATACAGATACACACACACACACACATTCAGATGCGCGCATGCACAAACACACATTGCTGTTCTGGGTGTACATGAATGTTTATAAGTATTTTTTTGTGTGTGTGTCTATTCAAGTATCTTGTGACGGTTCAGCTATAAATACTGTTTTGAGTAAACGACTCCCGATAGTCCCAGAGATACCTAGACCGACTAGAGATCACCTCCCCTTCATCTGTCGTCGCTAAGGTATCACCCTACCCACATAACGCAGCTGATTAACTAACGGACGTTATATTTATTTTCTAATGTAGAAGTCATTCCTGCACTCCATGTTTCAAGCAGTGTTGTCGCTGACGCATCAAACACCACATTTCGTTGTCTACGCAACATTAATATCCATGTGGAATGTTGAATCTGTCATTAGTGACTTTATCACTACAACCATGTGACCTGAACAGACCAGTTGGAGTACAGTTTTCTTAATAAGAAAAAAGCCATCTTGTTTTTTCTCCATTGTACGTCCATGTCTAAGGAGGTAGTTGGTTTATTCATGTTCATGAAACGTTAAGTAACATGACAAGCTAACCTGTGAGTAACTACAAATAAATACAAGTGTACCTATTTACTGAATGCTATTTCTGTTCGTTTCTTTACCCATTCGTCTTTCTCTCTGTCTCTCTTTCTCTGTCTTTGTCTCTCTCTCTCTCTCTTCCCCCCTCTCTCTCTCTCTCTCTCTCTCTCTATATATATATATATATATATATATCGGCTTCTGTCTTTGCCTGTAAGTCTGTTTATCTCTCTATCTCTCTCTATATATACATATATACATATATGTATGTATATCTACACATGTGTGTATATGTGTGTTTGTGTGTGTGTTTATGTATGTAGGTGCATACTTTGTGTGTATTCCAAAAGTTGTATTATTTGAAACTTTATTTGAAGTTGTATTCACTTGTTGCTTACGCCCCATTTTGAAATAACCTATACCCTACCCAAATATCGTCACACCTCACCTTGGGAAATATTTGTCTATATAAAGTGCTGCTATTCATTAGATACGCATATTGATTTGCTAGCAGAGTAATTGCTAGTTGATTGAGAATTAATTCAATTAATACACCTGTCAAATAAATCGGTACATCTGAGGTCGAGTTTATAGAATGTCACGAAATTCAGTTTACTCTTTCTTTGCTGCGAATTGTTAAAGGGATTGCTATGTATTCAATACACCGAGACTCGTAAAAGTTTATTGAAGAAATGGCAGTAATGATGTCAGTGTTAGTGAAGCAATAAAATGAGTTTCAGACGATAATAGAAAAAATTGTTGAAACCAATTTTGGAACATCAAAATAATGCGCGTAGCTTTCACAACAGAAGACTCTGTGTCCAAATAATGTCGAGGCCACCAATGTAGAAAACTTAGATTCAATCAATGAAGAAAATATGTACTACAGAATAATTGAAAAAATCATTTCAGTGTATAAAACATGCTGAATACGAACATGTTATTTAACTGTGACTACACAATGTTTGGGGAAATGTGTAGATTTAAAACTGCTGCTATTTCGCCAAGATGTTCTGCTGAGAGAAGCAATGTAAATCGAAAGCAGCGCCATATTCTTGAATACGTAGCATTCTTTTATGAACAGTATCGCACATAAAAAGGATCATGCTCTCTTGACGATAGCCCTTACTATATCTACAACACTATATATAATAAGGTTTGAGTTTTCCCATAGAAGAAGCCTGTATGGAAAAAGCTGTCGCTCGTTAGATACACGTGTTAATATAGAAGAGAACTAATCACCGATTGATTTAAAATTTATTCAATGAATACTGCTGCGAAGCATAAAAACGCGTTCGAAATGTACCCCACGCTTCTCCTGGAGAAATTCATAACACTAGGGTGCAATAATTTCTGAAAAATTTGTTACAGTTCCTTAAAGGGATGTTAATTTAACATAACTGTAAATTAGACCACTGTGTACTAATTAATACACATCTGATTTATAAGCTTTAAGTTTTTTTTCTTTTTAGAAACTGGCCGATTTTTAATTTTTTCAAGTTGTATGGGCTGTGTAATTTTTGAAAGTGTTTCACTTTTTCCTCGACATATGCAGGTGAGACCTTTATGTTGAATTTTTTTTTCGTATGGAGGAGGCAAACAGCATATCTCTTTCAATGATATCCATATAAACTTCGAAAAGCAATATCGCAGCGACATCAGATCTCTCTGCTTTTCTCTCTTTTTTTACTCCTCTTCTGCTTTTCTCTTTCTCTCCATCTGCCTTCTTGATTTACGCCTTAAAATCACAGAAGAGAAATTCAAAACACCGTTCAGAGTAAAGTTACCCGAAGAAGGTGTATTTATTATGCAGGATAGATCCAGTACACAAACTACTACTATGCACGGAATGAAATGTCCTGTATATATATATATATATATATAAGCAAATGTTGCGAAGCAGGGAATCGAATCGCCTTTCCTAAGTGAGCTCCAAAGGATATTAAAAAGCAACTGCTATCAAGCATCTTTAACCAAGCATTGCACGAGCATTAAGTTCTCAAAGACAGTTTAAAATCGTTAACGCTCGTAGTTGCTTTTTAAACTGTCGCACTTTGATGCTTTGATGTTAGAAACTCTTCTGCAATCATCCAGGGATTTGTAAGAAAAGGTAGATATGCAGCTAAGCTCTCTGAGCATTACCCAAGAAAAGTTCTGTCTAGGAATCGACCCACACACGACAGCAAAGCGGATTATGCGTGCGAAGTGTTGTTCACAAATTGCACATTCAGTAGAAAACAAGTGGAAGAGAATTATAATCAGAATACCACGGTTAACATCAAAGATACTGAATGGAATAATGGAAATTAAAGGATTAAGGAGACTACTACTACTTCAACTACTACTACTACTACTACTACTACTACTACTACTACTACTACCACTACTACCACTACTACTACTACTGCTGCTGCTGCTACTACTGCCACTACTACTGCTGCTACTACTACTACTACTACTACTACTACTACATCAACATGGGTAATTGGTTGAAATACTACATTATCAACATACACATATCGAAACCTCATCCTGCGCTATTCCCACGTACCTACCTAGATTAGAGGTATGAGCAATAATTGTTTTCATTTCAAATATAACGTAAAGGGATTAAACATTGCTTCCTTTGCATTTGTTTTCAGCCTTTCGTTTCGTATTCTCATTATTGTGGCTTTCGAAAACACTTTTGACAAACAAAACTTCACATAAAATATATTACTCTATTACACACATACACACACACATACATACATACATACATACATACATACATACATACATACATACATACATACATACATATATACATACATATTGGAACAGGAGATTGCCACAAATTACCTGGTGAACAAGAGAGATTGTGACGCTCTTTTAATCCTAAGTTGCAAGTGCATATGTAGGCTATATCATGTTTCTGTGGAAGACATTACACATGTGATTAGCAGATGTCTTAAAATGTCGTCACAGTAGTACCTCCCTATGCGGTACGATGTTGTTGCTAAAACAATTTACAATGCCATCTGCAAAAGAAACTGTCCTGAAATAAACTTAATCACTCTATTATGGAATTCACTCATAAACACCAACTCAAGGTATACTGGTGGAATGTTCCCTTCAAAACTTCTGTCAAATGTAAGCATAACAGGCTGGATGTTGTTGTTTGGAACAGAGGGGCAAAGGTATGAACCATCATAGAGGTCAGTTGCCTTGCAGATATAATTATATCTTTGAAAATCAAAGAAAAAGAGGACATCTATGGACAATTGTTTCAAAACCTCCAGCTTCTACATGAAGACTATGAATTCATATTTTATATCAATAATAATTGGAACACTAGGTTTTGTTAGCAAATGCTCAGAGGAGAATCTGGATAAACTGGGATTTTCAGAAAGAGAAATTGGCCTGCTGATTCGTATATTACAAGTGCAATCTGAGAGTGGGTCGGTAAAAATATGCACGACTTTTCTCAAGATCCAAAAATGATTTTGTCTGTGTTATCTATATCCTAAAGATGGAGCCTTGAATCTTTGTTGAAAACCGGCTCCCTCTTCAGTGGAAGATTTATAATAATTAAAAAGATAGAAGAGATATACGTACGTAATGGCTGCAAACTCGTGTTCGAGTATTGCCATCGCCTGTTCGAAGGTGCCACACATGCGAAGGTTACGACCAGCTATTTTTGTGATAGGTCTTACTTTTTTTTCGAGTGATGCCAGTGCATGATGATTTTTAAATGTTTGCACAAATCCAATCCCACTCTCTGAACAGGGACAGCACAAACTCGAAAAGAACTAGTCTACATCATCGAATATTGTCAGTGTCGTAGGTTTTCTCTCAGAGCTTCCCTTTCCCAGAGAGATAACAACAACAGAGGGGCCTCCCACTCCTAGTGAGACAACCACCAACCAACCAACCAACCAACCAACCAACCATACATACATACATACATACATACATACATACATACATACATACATACATACATACATACAGGGAGAGTTTACGAAAAAAAAAACAAAAGACGAAGACAGGTGGTGTACAAAACAAACAGATGTATTAGTATAGCGCTCAGGAATAGAAAAAGTCTTTTACGTTTCGAGCCTACGCTCTTCTACACAAAGGGACACCGAAAAAACAAGGAGAGAAAAAATGTGTGTAGTGGCTAACAATCTATCATGGCGAGACATACATACATACATGCGCACGCATATATATTTGAGAAGGAAAATATAGACGTTACCCAATTAATACTGCTGCTACTCGCTGCAGACTTTCCTTTTGGGTGTCACTAGCCTCTATATTATACTTTTGTAAAATGTATGCGTATATATAGATATATGAATGCAAATAAACGCATACAGTCAAAAGTACATTGACACCTACAAGCTCAGAATTGCCAGACTACCATCATTTCTATTTATTGATTGATTTAGCTACTTACGTAGTTCTAATCATGTTTTTTTTAATACCCCAAGGTATTAAGATCAATGCGTACTTGCGGAGCAAATGAATTATAGAAGAAGAAATAACGATTCGTTTGTATAAGATAGAAATTGATTTGAAATATTAGGTGTGTATTTGTTAATGGCAATTGAGAACGAAGAATAGTTAGAAGTTAACAAACTCGTTAGCTTCGGAAATAATAGGTTGTGTTTTTCCTTTGAACGTGATCTTCCTTTGAGATTTGAGATCATTTACTTACTGAAATCATGTTTTCTTATTTGTAGGACTGTAGTATATATCATTGATATTAGTTTCTCATCACATTTTTGGGAAAGTTTTTCTTCCTATAAATCTTCTGACCTCCCAGGCATACATACACATTATACTATATACGCGCATGCTATATAATTTGGTTTTCTTTTGTTATTTGCGTACGTGAGTGTACGACTATATGTGGACATTTGCATGCATATGTAAGAATTATATGTACTTATGATAAGAATATGAATATTTGAGTGGGTAAGTATAGCTGAAGATACCCTACATAATCTAAACGTAATCTAAACAAGTGATTGGTAAAGATTTATTTCAGAAATCTATTTACTGTCTACTACAAAATAATCCATGTTTCTTAAGTAAGTCCTTATATGAGACATTATTGCTTGTATTCTACATCATATTGAAAATATACATCCTTCATGATGTCAATCTGTTTAAGAATTTCAAAGATTCTTAGTAATATAGCAGTAAATAGGCTAAATAAGTAGTTCGTCTTTGCTGAATCGAACGGACTAATCTATATTTTATACAATGAATATCATTGATTGAATGAACGTATTATATATAACGGTCGTTGTCAACATTCTGGAGAATGTTTTCTTTGGCTCTCTACCAGGATCAACGATTCAATAATCTTCCTAATATTTTATAATTGCTAAGTATTTCCTTAGGTTGCAGTAATAATTTAGCATTCTTCTACGGTTTGATTTGTGTTAAAAACATAAACACAAACATTTTTAATAAGCAATAACTATTATATAAGCAGTGTTGGTCCTACCGTTCAGTCGGTTACATTAGTCATCAAACCGTCGTATCTGTATAAATGAAAAATAGAATCTAATGGAAAATATTGATTTAAACTCTTTCAAATTAAGTATTATTTGCAAAATAGGTCTAGCTTTGGTTATCTGATTAGATAGAGCAATATATTTTTTATTTTAAAAATACTTCTCTTGAGTCTGTAATTTATTTTACGCACTTAGTAAATTTAACATTTCGAAGCATAAATTTTCAAATCTTGCTTTTTAATAACACTTATAAATTATATATGCTATGAAAACTGCACCACCTTCTTTAAATATGTTGCTTGGCTAAGGTTTTACGAAAAACAATTTCAATTCAGTTATTTTTTTTTAAAGATCGTTATTTATAAACACACGTCTCATTCAAGCAGAACATACAATGTCCTACAAAACTGCATTAGCCAGAACGTTAGTTACATATTATGGTGCAAAAGCCGGTGCAAAAGCCGGTGCAAAAGCCTGTCCAGAATAGTAATCTGCAATCAAAACTCATTATTGTAAGTAGAGATGTTGATCATAGCAGGCCCAACACAGCAGATGGTCATCGATCGACATTGATAATTGATTGGTTGATACAGGCGGGAGAAGCTTTGTTGCAGGAAAAAAAGTTGTATTGCAGAAACTCGCGATGTAGTGCACGCATGCGTGTGTCACTCTACTATCAGCAAATAAAGGTAACAGCCACTCAGCTTTTACTGAAGGTTATCCAAAACACTGTTGATTAAAATAGTAGGTATAAACTGGAGTAGGATCTCAAACCCAAAGCCCACAATTTAAAGGTTAGAATCAGCATAACTAAGGGCAGCTATATATATATGCACATATATAAAACAATGGAACAAGTGAATTTTTAGAAACAGAAAACTCATTGGTGCACTTAGTGTACAATGTCTGACATGCGTGGATGAATAGGGTATGTTGAGACATTTTATCGTGAAAACCTGCAGAACATATCCAAAACATTTCTTTAGAAACTGACCAAAGAGTCGTATTTGTATTCACTACCCAGAATAGCGTACAGAAAGTAGTTACATTTCAAATTTTAAAGCATTTAACAACGAAACACAGCAAATAATGGAGATAACTCAACGGTATTGTTGATAGATACTTTAGTGTAGCATACTTAAACTTGCAACATGTGCTTCGGCGAAGCGGTCAAATAATATATAAATATGTTTATAGTTTCCTTGAAATGACTTGGAAAATGTATGTATGTGTTGATGTCAAAAGGATTTAGAATCTTCAAGAGAACGTGAAATAGTCCTTTTTTTCGGAACAGTGAAACTCGAAGCAGATAGAACTATAAATAACAGCGTATAAGTATCGGGTTCAAAATCACTTTAGATAGAAAAAGGTCAAAGGTTGCTCGTAGGACTCAAACTCATACCTTCTGTAAAGGTGACAGGTGTCCTACAAGTGAGCAAGAGCAATCCTTTGAATTCCTGTAATCATTTAGAAACGTTTGTTCTTACCGTCGAGAATTGTATATTTTTGACATTCCAATGAATTTTCTAAATTCTTATGACATCAATAACACCCAAAGCGGTTTCCGAACTTAATAAAAGGTTAAAGATCCCCTTCGGTCACGAATGACCATAGGATTGCACCTAGAAAGTTACATTCCGAGGCACAAGTCCAGGCAAGATTGTTTATGGAAGACCAACAGTTGTCCATGCATGCCAGCCTTCTCTCCCTATGCCACTGATGTTATCCAAGGGAAATGCAAAGGCCGATACAGCTTGGCACCAATGACATTGCAACTCATTTCTACAGCTGAGTGAACTGGAGCAACGTGAAATAAAGTGTCTTGCTCAAGAACACAACACACATCCTGGTCCAAGAGTCAAACTCACTACCTCATGATCGTGGGTCAGACTCTCTAACCACTGAGCCACGCAACTTCGAACTTAATGTTTACACGATATTATTTATAACGTTATGTGTGTGTATGTTTGTATGTGTGTGTATGTGCATGAATCCGAAGGGAGTTATATCCCTTGCTTCTTGTTTTCAGATGGTAAACACCCCAATTTCTATTTCTTATCAGTATTCAGAACACTCCCCTGAGGTATTTTCCCTTTGTTATAATGATGATAGGCTCCATCACCACCACTCGTTATTTAGGAAGTACATTCTTCCACATGACAAGTGCTGACATAAACAGAGCTAATTGTAAAACGACAACTCTATCATTTTCGAAATCATTACATAACCTTAAGTTTGAACTTTAATAAAAGATGTGAAACAAATGAATCAAAATTAATATTTAATTAATCTAGACAGCTTTCCTTGAAACAAATTGATTGTTTTCCACGATTTTTTGTTTCTATAAAATACATGTAAAATTTCATAGAAAAAAGCGTTAACATTGATGTAGAGACAGATACGTTTCTATATATAGTAATTACACACAGACACACTAAGACACACACACACACACACAACACACAAACACAAACACATACACACATGTATACATATAAATACTATGTGGTATTTATCAGATTGTATAAAAGGCAAAAATCCGAACTCTTTAAATTGTATTTGTTTGTTAAGTAAAACCTATAATCAATTCTTTCTCGTTTTGACATTTTTGAACTTGAATTTTTTTCCGATAATTTCATTGCTCAAACAAGTTAATTACTTAGAGACAAAGGTTTAAATTTGAAAGAGGAAGGGAATTAGATTGTTGGATAATTTGTATTATATAGAAATTTCTTTCGTACTAGGACGCAAATAGACAGAAAGTTACCTTTTACTCAACAATGTTTGCCACTTGTGTTCAGTCTCGCATGCTGACTTAGCTCTCAATATCTTTCAATCTACGAATGAATAATTGCGAATTTAATCTCATGAAACCACACACACACACACGCGCGCACACACATGTATATATATATATACACATATGTATGCATATATACGTGTATATATATGTATGTATATATCTGTATGCTTATATATGCATACATATATGCATGCATGTATATATATATCTATCTATATATATATATATGTATATATATATATGCATGCATATATATATGTGTGTGTGTATGCATGTATATATTTGTATATATGTGTACAAACACACACATACATACATAATACATACATGCGTAGATACATACATTTGTACATCCATATATGTGTGTGTGTGTGTGTGTGTGTGTGTGTGCGAGACCGGTTGGTGCGTTGTGTTATTGAGCAACAGACTTCATCTCACATTGCTCTGCGATCACTTAGACACTTGACACGTGGTACAGCAACGCACCTCTACAGGCAACCACCGTCAGTTTGATTGGGGGAGTCATCTGATATACAGCGCATACATTTAATAACTGAATAAATCATTTGAAGATGTCATT
>NC_042997.1:40377020-40409520 GCF_006345805.1 Octopus sinensis
ATCTACATATATATGCATATAAAAATAGCAATATGTATACTTACTTTTTAAGCAAATAAATGATACAAGCTTATTTTATTTTGTTAAATTTTAGTTATATAAATTGAACTAAAAATGGACAGCCCACTCATTTTGGGTGAATTTAAGTCATTTTAGACTGTTTAACTTTACCTTTCTGCCCAATTAATTTATGTTGTATGTATATTATTACTGAAACTTTATTACTACTTTCTAATTTTAGTTATATTTTAAAATTATTATTTTAATTATAATGATCTAATTTTTTTGATAACAATAATATTGTGCTGCAACTTTCAAAACCGAAATAATAAATTGAAATAGTTAAAAGATTTAAAGGAATTAATTATAATATAGAAGAAATAAAAAATAATAAATATTTTTGACACTGTTAATAATTAGCAATTAAAAATCTTTTTCCTGTTTGATAATTTCTATACATTATTGCAATTCTTAATCTTTGTTTGATCAAATGTTTTTGTCGTTTTGTTGTAATAGTAGTCAGTTACCATCTTTTTTCTGCTGTAAACTATTCATTAGTTTTGTATGTATTTAAGATTACGATTATAAATGATTTTAAATTTTATAAAAAGTACAACAAAATGTGTTTTAGTAAATTTTTTAAGAAATACTTTTAAGAAATATTAGTAATATTTTTTTAAAGAAATACCTACTTGTTTCTTTCTTTTTAAAGTTTCATATTGGTTGATATTTTTTCAATAGAGCATTTTGTTGAATTCGTTTTTTGTTTTTCAAGAAATTTTTTTCCCATAAAATTTCTTCCTTTTTTAAGATTATATTTTTTAAGCATTAAATTTTCATCAAGAAAAAGCAAGTACCATTACCATCGTTAGCCCGTTATCATACGGTTTGCACCCACATACCGCGGTGAGGTGATGGTTGGATTTAATAGCTTTCTTAGTTATTTTGCACACAGAGGGACAGACAAACCAACGGCAATGGATACAGAACCTCCTTCGTTGGCGGAGGTAATAATTTATTATCATTGCAAGAAAAGAGAGAGGAAAACGAACGAATATGAAAATCGAAAAGTTGCTGACGTGTCAGTTTCAACCATTCCAATTTGACGTGAAACGCTCCTGTCTTGATTGGAAAAGGCTGAGCTGACTACGGTGTGTAGCGGGTCGCTACACGGCTTAAAAAATATTATCACTTGGCACTTATGGAAAAATGTTGGTGGGGTGGTGTATTTGCATGCATTCTTCCAAATATCGATCAAAATGGCAACTGTCTTGAATTTGTTAAAATATTTTTGTCTTGAAAAAATATGTATTATTATGTTTGAATGAAATTGCGAGTCATTTACAAAGATCTAAAAAAATTAATGAAAGTAAAAATTTAAATTTCGATTTTTCAAAAATCGCTGATTTTTCGCCATTCTATAAAAAATTTCATAAATGAAATAATTTTAAATGCAAATTCTAAAAGAAACAATATAATTTCGGAAAAAATACATTTAGTACTATTAAAAGTAAAAATCATCTGATATTTAATCCAATATAATTTTTTTTTTATTTAAAAGTTTTTTTAATTTGTGCTTAAAAGACATTCAAAAAACATTTATGGTAGTGTCAGGGTTTCTGTGTTAGTTTTTATTTATGGTAGTGCCAGGGTTTCGATGTTAGTTTTTATTATATTAATATTAATTATGACCTGCTGCGGGACGGGCCGCATTAACAACAATGAAAATCGATAGACCTCTCCCGTAACACAAAAGAGCATATTAGGTTTGGGCGGCTGAAAGATAGTCAGAAAATGACGACGACTGAAGAATGCAAACAAAATTTTAATTAATGAATTAAACATAAAATTTGAAAAATACAAATTATATATATTTGGAATCCTTGTAATACAAGGAACATGTATAAATTTCGTTCTATTGGAATGGACTATTACATGAGTTAATTAATTCATATAAATAAATAATAGGGCTCGGGCGCGCATTAGGCTTTTATAGACGAGCACGTCGTTCGAGTCTCTACATTTGTTGAGACTCGCACTCAGCTGTGCTCGTCTAATTTCTAACCGCCTAACCGCATATGCCTAAATACAAACTTACACATGTATGTATGTATGTATGTATGTATGTATGTATGTATGTATGTATGTATGTATGTATGTATGTATGTATGTATGTATGTATGTATGTATGTATCTATCTATCTATCTATCTATTTATCTATCTATCTATCTATCTGTATATATATATGTGTGTGTGTGTGTGTGTGTGCATATAAGATAACCGAAATCAGTTCTAAAATCGACAATTATCAATAGTTTCCAAAAGAAACAGAAAATTAAGATGTCTGTGTTCACCAACAGATATATAGATACTTTATTTCCAATCTAAAAATGCTTTTCACTTTTAACCCAGACTTTGTTTATTTTCTGATAATTATTATGATAACTTAATAACACCAACTATTATGCGATCTCTCCATATTTATCTATGTGACAAGCATCACATTTCACTTGATTTTCCCCCCTGTCAGCCACTGGCATTTTCTGTTCTATGTAATAAATTGTTTGTTTATATTTGTTTGACTACTGTATAGATGTTTTAAAGAAACTATTGATTCGTATATATCATCCAATGTATTCCATTTTGTCTTTTAATTTAGTAGAGTTTAATCTGAAGTTCGGTTCCTATTTCTAGCAGGTTCGCTATCAGATACGCGCTTTCTTATTGGCTTCCCTCGTGTCCAAGTTATACCTAGTGAGCAGGATTTACACGCTCGTCTGGAAAGTTATGAAAACATTCGTTAGTTATTTCAGTGCTTTCAGGCTCATAGTTGTATCTATACACTTATTTGTGATATTTGCTTTAAGACTTATTGATTGAGCCAATAAATATCTTATTGCACTGGGTATGCCACAGCAGTATACTAGTGACGGATTAACAACATTTCTGTTAATCTTCTGTTTTATCCGGCTGAAACTCGAATTAGAATTAAAATCATTTGTTTTTTTGAGACGTGATTAGAAATAAGCTTACAGTGATATTTTATATTCTCATACTATAATATTTTATCCAATAATGTGAAGGTGTGTGGCTTAGTTGTTAAGGTACTATGCTCATGATCATATAAGTTCGTGAGTTCACTTCCTGGTTCGTGCTTCCCGCTGTGATCTTGAACATGGCATTTCATTTTATGTTGCTCCAGTCTACTCAGCTAAAAACGAGTGCTAGCCAAATGCTGGTGAAGCATAGTTTTCTACTGGACCAATGGTGGCAGGACCAAGTATTTATCTGTATCCTTGCGATAACGTAAGCATCAGTACCTAAAAATTTAACGAAAACATAAAAAATGTCATGAGGTCATTCTCGCTTACAGGTAATGGCTTTGCTTTAACTCTAAATTTGTAAAGGGAAAACTGACTTGTACATTGTTAACCGCAATTTTTATAAATGATGTAAAATACTTGCTACTTAGTTCGTTGACAGACCAACATTAGTGCCATTACCTGATCACTTGTACTTTTCCCAGGGTTCCACTTTGTTGCAAATATTTGCCTGGGTCTCACAGTCATGGCGATTCATAGGTGGCGGAGTCGGAGAAACTGCGATAGGGGAAGGCACTCCCCCTATCATTTATGGGTGGGATGGGAAGAAGAAAAGCAAGGTAGGTGTGAGGGACTGTGGGACTGTAGAAAACAGAAATCATGAAGGTGAGGGTAGGATGGTCGAAAGACACAGTAATGTCGAGTAAAGTTAGGGAAATATCGGAGAAGAAGGAGGTGAAATGGAAGGAAGAGTGAAAAGAGCTGACAACGGGGATGAAACAGCTTTGCTCTTCGCGGGAGAGAGTGCCAGCATTGAAATAATTATCAATGCAACGATCGTCTAGATCTAATTTGGGACCAGGGAGATGGGAAAAGATTTGGGACTCAGCGTGGCCAACAAACAAGTTGGTGTAGTTGTGACACGTTCTCGTATACAAAGCTATTCTAATGTATTGCTCATAGATTTCGCTTGCGTAGGAGAAACAAATGTTCACGAGAATAAGTTCTGCTAGACAGAAGAGGTAAAAGGGGAGGCAAATGGCAGTGTGGAGATCATGGGAGTGCTGGAAGGGATGGACGCAATTGTCGTAAGAAACGATGATGTATGTGTGTGTGTGTGTGTGTGTGTGTGTGTGTGTTTGTTTGTGCATGGATTAGTATGTGCGTGGGTGTGTATGTGCATGTACATATGTATGTGTAAATGGAGGACAGTTTTTCTGATCCCCATGTTGATCAAATCATAGTCTAAACAAATTCTAGCAATAATGCCTATAACAATTGCATTCCCCCCCCCCACAAGTACGTATGTATAAATAACCACTTGGATATATATGTGTGTGTGTGTGTGTATATATATATATATATATATATATATACACCTTAACGTTGTGTAGTTACTACGTACTATAATGTTTATTGATTATCAAATCAATTTTTTCATGAAATATTAAACTTAGATGTTCAGTGATTTGAAATCAAATTTCCAAACCTCTTCGTTGAATCTAAATTTCCAATCTAAAACAAACTATTTTGGCACCATAACACATTTAACACGTTTAATTTCAGCATACACCGAATGATCTGTTTTCATAGTTAATCAGCTTAGCTCTACATCCAACATTTTAGAATGTTAGAAACAAGTAAGCCATTCATTCATCTAAATGTAACACATTTTCTTACCATTATATGCAGTCCAAGCCACATATAGAGAATCTAACTCCACATGCCTACATACGCTTGGGGAAAAATACAGATTTCTACGATAATGATCATACAAACTTAATGCATCAACAAAATATAAAATGAAAAAAAAATATACCAAGTATATACATTTAACTGCCTACTTCATTATCTCCACAACAGAATTATTTCATGTTAAACTGAAAGGATAATTGCAGAATTCAGGTATATTAAAATGAATCAAGATTTCTGGCATAATCTTTTTTTTAGCATCAATTAGGACAGTTCTTATAGTACGCTGCATCGCTGTTTTTTAAGTATGAACACAACACATTTTTCTTTAAATTTTGTTTCTGTAGATACCAATGTAGAATCAATTTTATATCACATAGTACACTAAAACATGTAAATAGGAATGATAAAGCAAAACGCTAAACCTCATCACGCAGTTATTTTGTTCCTTATTTCATAGGATACCCTTCATTCTATTAAATCACCTGCAATGAAAGGATTTATTTATAAATACAGAGACAGATATCTAAAATAGGGAAAATATATTTTGCTTTGATTTCAGGTGGGGTTTTTTTATTTAAAATTCATGATAATTATTTGTAATTTTGGTAAAAAGCTGGTAGTTTTGAGGACAGAGAAAGTCGATTGCATCAACCCCAGCGCTCAATTCGTACATATTTTATGGAACCTGTACTAAACTGGTGCATTATTTATTGACATGTAAAGATGAAGGGCAAATTGGTCTCAGCGGATTTGAATGTAGAGCACAGAGATCCATAACTAAGGCATTCTGTGTGTCTCTTTACCGATTCGAACCATTTACCACCGTTTAAGTGGTTTTAACAGAATGTATCAAGTGAATTGATTTCAGCTAGGAAACAAAATAGGCGTCTCGAAATCAGATCACAAAAAGCCCATTCCTATTTTTAGCATTCACTATTGTGAGCTAGATTATATCTGGCTCTTTACTTACTCTCAGTCAAAAGACAGATAAATTAGTAGCTTATTGGTAATTATTTCTTCGATTCTAAAGATATTAGAGACCGGGTAGATGAGATTTGAACAGACAGCACACAAAAAACGCAACTGAATGACATAATGTATGTAGTCCGACTCTCAAATGTCTATAATGCTGATTTAATTTAGCACAATGTTAATTTCGGTACATCACGGATATAGTCAACTGAGCCGTCTCTGAAACACTTCGGGCATTTATTTGATCTATTCTTTAAGAGCAAAATGTATTTACTCCAGCGACAAAACTTGATACCGCAATGCAGGCGTTCGTACCGTCGTTTTGCAGGCATTAGATAAACATTTTAATAAAATAATATCCCAGGATATAATTATTTACCGCAGCTAGGGAATCTTATTGCTTTTATAAAATCATTTCTTTTTCAAGATGAACGTTTATTTTATTGTAATTTATTGCTTTGATAGAATATCTATCAAATATAAAAACTCTCTCTTTTCTCCTTTAAATCCTTGGTAAAAGATTAAGTTTGATTTCTGACTTGAAGATTATAACGTTTTAAGTAATTAGAAATGAAACAATTATTCTTTATATTTCTTATTACTGGTAGTTTCCTTTTGTCTATAATCTTTGGATTACTGTTGCATTGTGTGAATCATTTCAAGATTTTGCATGTTCTGTCATCGTTTGAACAGAATTACTTCTAAGTTAAGCCACAGAACAATAAATAACAAAGAGCATTTTTATTTGAACAATGATGTAATAATGTTATTTAACTATAAATAATGAGGACGTGACTGCTTTCTTCTTATGAATTAATTAAATAAAATGCTAAAAACTATCTTATTAGTGTAACAGACTGACTTAAATGCCACAAGATTTATTGTGAAACGTCTCGTAAAAGAAACGTAACCACCAAGGAAACGACTAAGACGTGATTAAGTCAACAAATAACAATAAATTATTTTGAAAGAACCACGTTAAAGACGATTAAGGGTTTGGAACTATTTATCGACGCATTTAATGGAAATGTCTGTTATGCTAGAACGGTATTATTATTACTGTAGAAATTGTTGACGTGCTTACTGCCGTCATCGCTGATAAAAATAATAATGAATAACTACAAGTAACAGCGTAATGCTCCGAAAGAATTCTGTCATCTGCAACAAGATTAACGACTGTAATAAAGCAATATAACGAATTCTGGAAATTTGAGAATTGTTCCTTCTATCACTGTTCTGGGTGGGAGAAGAAGAAGAAGAGGTAAAATTCTGCAAATAGCGCATAGTCAAATTATTTTAATTAGTTTGTAACTTAAGAAGAGACAATTCCGTGTTTTATAAATTTAAACATTTTGGAGAGTCAAAATCCAAGTCTTTCAATCTTTGTAAACATTTAAAAATACTCAGATAACAAGTTTAGCAAACCGATACACGTCGGAGACATAAGTGAGAACAATTCGAGGCAAAGAGCGATGAAAACGTTGTTTGTGATTAATGGAGTAGTAAAGCAACAACAACAACAACAATCCTTTCTACTAAAGGCCCATGGCCTGAAATTTTGAGGGCGGGGACTAGTCGATTACATCGACCCCAGTGTTTCACTGGTACTTAATTTATCGACTCCGAAATAATGAAAGGCAAAGACGACCTCGGTGGAATTTGAACTCAGAACGTAAAGACGTTCGAAACGCCGCCAAGCATTTCGCTCGGCGTGCTAACGAATCTGCCAGCTCGCCGCCTAAACAACAACAACAATAACGTGTATGTATGCATGTATGTGTGTGTGTGTGCGTGTGTGTGGCTTTTAGTGTGTGTGTCTGTGGCTTCAAATGTATTCTTCAAAGAATACATTTGAAGAATGTGTTTGCTCTAAATTAACATGTCTTTAAATTCCTGCCTGTGTTTGCCAAGTGGTATTAGAGTACACAGCGAATAAAGAAAGAAAAAAGAAAGAAGAAAGAAAGAAAAGGAGAATAAGATAGCGTGTGCGAGAAAGAGAGAGAGAAGTAGGGGGGAGTCTGATATGTTAGATGTCCATCTTCATGTGATTTCTGACAAGTGCGTCGTCTCCAGTAATTCATCTTTAAATGTGCACTGAGGTTGATGTAATCGACTGGGCCCGCCTCCCACAAAATTTCGGGCCTTGTGCCTAGAGTAGAAGAGAATAAAAGTAGGATACGGTAGCATTTAATGTATTTTGAAAAGCTGAGTATTGCAAAGTAAGTATAGAGTTATTGGTAGTAATTGACAGTGGTTCATTGATAAAAAGGATGCAGGAAGTTAGTAAGAAGACAACATTTTGTATTTGTGAATGGAGGGTAAACAGGGCAAAACCGACGTAATATGTTGGGATCTATAATAAAGCTTCAGTTTCGTTTATGGACGCATGGAGATGTGACGCGTTATGAAACAAACACAAGATGAACTAGAATATAAGACACAACTAAAACTGATCTATCACTTGTGTAAAGATGTCATAGATAGCTGTGGTAGTTCTTGATGATGTTATTGATGTTGTTACTGTTGTTGTTGTTTAACTAAAAACCAACGATCCTCAGATGTAACCAAAAGCAGTGCAACAACAGTCACATCGTTTTGGGGGTTAGCAAGACTACACTCTAAGCTTCCCTTTCCCTCTTTAAGACGTAAGGTGCCATTTGAGAAATTATTGATTGTTATTTCTAGCAAATCGAGTGACAACGTAGCGTCCTTTTTTTAATTCATATTTGTTTAAACTCTGATCAAAATCACTTATAATCAAATGTATTCCGACCGTGACCATTTTGTTTTTTCTTAACGTGCAAGAAACTTAAGATTATATAATTTTCTGTCCTACGGTATGACGATAGGTGATGATTTGAAGAAAAGTCGACTACTGTTTCGAGCAGAAAGGCCTGATCGATGGCTCGTCCCAGCGATAGCTTTATGCTATGATGAAATTAAAGTTTGTGGTGCTTCTCTTTTAATTCAGTATATAAATATTAACACACTAGAAGTAAACTGAAATAAATGAAAATATTTTGTCCATGTTGAAATGTGACAGAAAACTTTTATATTAATGAAGATGTTTTAAAAGTAACTTGGCAACACCGTCTTTTTTTTCTATGAACCAAGTAGAGAGGTTTCTCTGGAGTGGCACAAGTTCAGTCTTTTGAGGAGTGTTGATATAGCTTATTCAATTACTATATACCAATTAAAGCTGATAAAAACTAGATATGAGCCTAACATATAAGTATTTGAAATATTACAATATTTAGACACATTATAAATTTTTACATTAATTCGCCAGCATATTATTGGAACTTATTTTATCGGCTGTCAACTCCGAAAGGATTTGAACTTATAAAGAAAGACAACTGAAAAATGATTTCAAATTTTGGTACGAGACCAGCACTTTCGGAGGAGGGAACAACTCGATTACATCGACCCCTAGAGCTGAATTGGTACTAATGTTATCGATCTCGGAAGGTAACGTCGACCTCGGCAGAATTTGAACTCAAGGCATAAAGACAGACAAAATACCGCTTAGCATTTTGTCCGGCGTGTTAACGATTCTGCAAGCTCGGTTCAATTTATTAAAAAAGTCTTTGTTATGTACAAGTTGGTTGGCAAATTTTCATAATTTATCATCAAAGATTTATTCTTGTTTAAGATATCCATATTTATAGGCTTTGAAATCACAGAGGAATTTTATTCGAAAAATATTTAAATATATGTAGTTATATATTTAGAAATCAATAATTTCTTAAATTCTTTTAAATTACGTAATGTCCAATTCTGCTAGAAAGAAGCGTAACTCCTCTTCCTACAGTTGTGAGCTGAAACTGAGACGAATTAATATTTCTCTCACATTTCAATAAGTGTTTTTTTTCCTTTTTTTTACAATTTGAGAATAACACGCCAGAGTTATTAAGTTTTTATAAAATATTTCAGTTATATTTCATCTGTGCCATATATAACTATAATATGAATGTTAGGAAAAGAATAAATATAAATGAACCTATAGATACTTGGGCTAAATCTTGTGTTTTGAATAACGGTATATTCCAATAAAGGCAGCATGCTGGCAGATGCGTTAGCACGACGGACAAAATGCTTCGCGGCATTTCGTCTGCCGCCACGTTCTGAGTTCAAATTTGCCGAGGTCGACTTTGCCTTTCATCCTTTCGGGGTCGATTAAATAAGTACCAATTACGCACTGGGGTCGATATAATTGACTTAATCCATTTGTGTGTCCTTGTTTGTCTTCTCTGTGTTTAGCCCCTTGTGGGTAGTAAAGAAATAGGCATTTCTCTGGTTTTACGTTTTGAGGTCGCCTTTAACTTTATCCTTTCGGGGTCGATAAAGTAAGTTCCAGTTGTGCACTGAAATCGATGTAATCGATTAACCTCCTTCCCTAAAATTCCAGGTCTTGTGCCTATACTTGAAAGGATAACATAACTTTCCAAATTAATTTGCTCTAAGAAACAAATTCTATAAATAGCACCCGGAATTAACATTTATAATTAAGTGGACATTTTCTATAATTTCTGTTTCCATCTAGATTAAACTGGTTCCTTTTGTTATGTTGCTTTATCTTTCATCTGGAACTATTGAAGTTTCTCTGAACGGCTCATTAATGTCATGATATTTACTTTACGTTACTTTGGTCTTCTTTATATTTGGTCAGCTTAAGCCAGCAGTATTAAGTAAGTAATCATTGATATTTTATGTAAAAGCAGTTGCTTTCAGCCGTATCTGATACATTGGCTTTAAATTATTAGGAATTTTCGTGTTTCATCTCCATATCATACTCTAACATTAAAAAAAATTTTGTTGCTATGGAATCCATCATTTAATCGTGTCTGCAATAACTTAGTTGTAGTCTAGAATAATTTTCTTATGAATTTCGTTGAAGGTGTTCTAGAAGAATTTTCTTATTATAAATTCTTCGAAGGCAACGACCTGACAGAGCGTTAGAACGTCGGCAACAAATAGTTATGGTGGTTCTTTTGGCTCTATATCTTTATGCCCTGAGGTCAAATCTGACCGAGTTCAACTCTGTTGTTCATCCCTCTGGAATCGATAAAATAATGTTCTACTTTATTACTAGGCTCGATGGTATATTCTAAGTCCCTCACCCCCAAATTGCTGCTGTTGTTCCTAATGAAAATAAGTTCTTTTACTGCTTTTGTGCCAGTTGAAAATAAGTTCTTTACTTTTATGAAAATCCCTGCCAGCGTTTATTCTCTTTCCCTGTCTTTCTTAATTATTCTGGATATAAGTCTCTTATCAATTCAAAGTGCTTAAATACGTTTTGGTAGTATTTTAGGGCAATTCAGAAGAATATCTTTAATTATCCAAAATATACATATTTTAGATAATACATAACGTGTTCGCCCTCGGATGCTATGACACTTCAGATGAGTTAGATGGTCGGAGCTCCGTCTGTTTAATACTAACACTGCTAGCACAGTTCTTCATCAGATCCATTAGAAAAAAACTAGATGCATAACAGAAGCTATTCTCTCAGATGTGTCCTTCCACAGCCCATAGACAGTAACAACTCTGTGCACTAGGATCTCATAAGGTTTCAATTAAAACTGTGCTACAACTGTTCAGGCAGAAAATACCAAGGCCTACAACACCTGGAGAATCTCTCCCAATCCTCGAAACCGACTGGAATTAACCCGACATCACAACTCTTTTAAGACAATTATATAGACTCCTTCTCCCCTCTTGTTTTCGCTCGCATTGTGTCCAAGACACAGACGCTGTACTAATCCTTTCCTCCCCCAGAACGTCAGCCCCTGGAATTCCTTCTCCGTTCCTGTCTGTGTCAACTGGAAAAGCATTAGAGAGTCCGTCTCTTCAATCCGCTCGTAGCGCCGCCTGCCTGATGTCCGTGACCAAAGAGGAGATAACTACTCCAAAATGTTTGCATCTCACGGTCAGCAAGCTGATCTAGGTGTATACACACCATCTGTCAACAAACGGGATATATTTTCCGTGCCAAAACGCAGTGAGTAGCTTGTTCTCCAGTTCGAACTTGCCTCAAGCATATTTGGACTGATAATAACATTGCAATTTCACTTATCACTGCTTAGCTCTCACCCGCCATTGTAACATCAGAGAATGTATAACGTATGAGAGTAATATTATAAGACGATATAACCTTCATACGTTGAACATACATTTCCCCTATTTACAACAAGCAACTTGATGTATTATTTGGTCAACGGTGCTATTGAAACTTGCTTTGACCAAACACAGCACCAGAACAAAAAGCTTATTTAGGCTCCTACGCTACCTGACTACAACTCTTCGGGCGAAAAGAAGCCATTTCATATATATATGTGTGTATATGTGTGTGTGAGTGAGTGTGTGAGTGTATGTGTGTGAATGTGTGTGTGTGAGTGTGTGTGTGTGAATATGTGTGTGTAAGCGTGTGTTCGAAATGTTAGCTATACTCATATATAAAGCGTATAACTTGTATGTTGAACATACTAGTAGGCGTAGCTGTGAATTCAAGTGCTTTCTGAGTCATATAACGAGATAATTATCAATTCATTTTGGTTTATAACACATATCTATAAATAATGGCCAATTAGCACATAAAAAAATGTTTACTCATCTTTGTGTGATCATGTATGTCAAATGGTTTAATTTTATATTACGTTTTATAATGCTCCTGTTGTCTATTAGACGTGATTATCTCATCTGTCAGTTTCTATTTCATCTTCGACATGCGCACAATGTTTAATTTGCTCCAAAATGCTTTGATAGGCTTCTTTTTGAGAATAAGGTTTCTTGAATAGTAAACGTTTTCAGTAAATGACAATTTCTAAAGTGCATAGAGGCTAGCAAAAAAACAGAAATTGGAAGAAATAATTGAAGCCTTTATTACTTGTCAACTCTTTTACTATTTTACTTGTTTCAGTCATTTGACTGCGGCCATGCTGGAGCACCACCTTTATAGTCGAGCAAATCGACCCCCCCCCCGAGCTTATTCTTTGTAAGCCTAGTACTTATTCTGTCGGTCTCTTTTGCCGAAACGCTAAGTTACGGAGACGTAAACACACCAGCATCGGTTGTCAAGCGATGCTGGGGGGACAAACAGACACACAGACATAAGCACACACACACGCGCACACGCACACACACACACACGCACACACACACAGACACACAGACACACACAGAGACACACAGACACACACACACACACATATATATATATACATATATCAAATCCACTCACAAGGCTTTGGTCGACCCGAGGCTATAGTAGAGAGACACTTGCCCAAGGTGCCACCCAGTGGGACTGAACCTGGGGCCATGTGGCTGGTAAGCAAGCTACTTACCACAGAGCCACTCCTGCACTTGCTGTTAATAAATTTAGTGAAACTATTCCAAGTTAGGATCGAAACTAAACCACGGGTAAATTTTCCGTTAGTTCTAGCTTTGACTTTTTAAGGAATACAAAAGGGGAAAGCGATGACGTTTATGCCTGAAGTGAACGGAAGAGGTTGGTTGGTCTTTTATGTTTTACTGCATTCAATAAATATCAGAAAATGAAAATAAATAAACAATGAAATGATTTTCAATCATTGTTAGTTGTTCCAAACAAACGAAGAACTATTACACTTTCAGATCATTTGAGGTCTTCAAATACTTGAAATCTGACAAGAACTAAATAACGTTTTCCATTGCTTTTACAAACGATACTCTAATAATGTTTAGTGTCTCCTTTTCGGTAGAGGAAAGAAAATAATGGTTTTGACAAATCTAAACATAAGCTGTATCGCCACATTATGTAAAAGCTGATTGAATTATTTAGCTAATTGTTTGAAGTTCTATAAATTGAGGCTAGTTCTTACAAAACAAGTCAGCGAATGAATAATCTATACTTATATCAGATCCAAGATTTGTTTAGAATCTACTTGGAAAAGTGGAAAAGAAAAGAATGAAGTTAGTTCTTACAATAGCAGTCAGCGAATGAATAATCTATATTTACATTGGATTCAAGGTTTGTTAAGAATCTTTTGGGAAAAATGGAACCGAAAAAGAATGATGCAATTACTTTACTAGTGAAAGGGTTATTGTACAATCTGATCTAAAGAGACCTAATAGCTTTTAAAAAGCTATTTGTATTTCTGACGCTTTTTCTACTGTGTAGAAAATGTTACAATCCTATTATTGTGCAAACTTTCCAAAAGCTTTCTGACCATCTCCTTCAAAGAGAGATACGCCTGATGAAATTACTGCTATGATATTGGGAAAATATAACAAAGTAATCTGTTTAAAAAAACAGCAACAAAAATCTTAGTAAATAAGCAAATATATATATAAAATTCTTCCAATTATGTATAAATACATTCTTTCATAATTATTTTTATTATCTCTATCCAAAGGAAACGAAATCAACTAATAGTATTTGCATCATAGAAAAACAACAGTTAATTGTTTTTTGATTTGAGTATATGTCTGGAGAGAGAGAGAGAGAGAGAGAGAGAGAGAGAGAGAGGGAGGGAGGCTGTCATAGAAATGGAAGACAAAGAAAGTGCCACTGTGACGGTAACAGACAAGTAGTCGAGGCGTCAGGAATTCGTATCCTATATAAGTTCACAGGCAATATTTAAATCTGGCAAGCTATCTTCAAGTATAATGCCTTGTCTAAATCTTTTGGAGGAATACAAATAAATGTTTGTGATGAACCATTGTCTTATCCAGGAGGAGAATTGGCTCTCATCTAACGAAAGCTGAGATGAGCACGAAACTTATGGTTTTAAGGAAAATTGTCAGCTATGAACACACACTCACACACACACACATTTGTGTGTGCGTGTGTGTGTATATATGTATATACACGTGGTCATCTTTCTTTTCTTTCAGGACTGTCTTAAGGACAGCACGTATCCTACCCCTCCCTTCTATCTTTTCTCTTGTCAAAGAAATATTTCTCCAGTGTTCGCTATTTTACCCTCGTTCTGTTCTAACGACCCTCCATGTTTGTTTCCGTTCGGTTTCCTTCTATGTCTCCTCTGTCCTGTTTTTGTTCCCAACTTTGACCCTCCAAAAATCCCAAATTTTATTTTGGTACTTATGGGAGCAACTGTCTTCGAAGACTCATATTGTGGTTCAGTGCTCGAAATGAGGAGTAGATAGACAGCCGACAACTAATGAAGGCTCGTTCTTTATGTTACTTGTCCTATTTTCCATTTGTTTCTCTGATCGTTTGCGTATTGAACTCATTTGCTTTCGTATTTCATGTTGTTTACTGTTGGTGACGTTCTGTACCCATATATACATGTGAATATATATATATATATATTCACATGTATTATATATATAATATGTAATAAGCATGTATATATATTATTTTATATTAATATTTGATGGAACGCCATGCATTCATTTCCAAGTATATGTATATATACATACATAGATACATACGTACGTACGTACATACTTACATACATACATATATATATATATATATATGTGTGTGTGTGTGTGTGTGTGTGTGTGTGTGTGTGTGGTGTGTGTGTGTGTGTGTGTGTGTGTGATGTGGTTTGTTAGTGTCGTATGATGTAGGTAATACTTCCTACTAATTTTGGAAAGCCTTTATCTATGTTAGTCGAAAGAGTAAATAACCTTCCCAGACATAAAAATAGACGGGTCAGTGAACGAAATGTTTATATTGAACAGAGTTACAAGAAGGACGCATAAAATGCAGTGACGCTCATACACAGTTAATACTCCAGAAATGGATAGAATATATACAGTGATAGTATAATGTGGATAGCTTTATTTTGTCTTACGTATCAGAGTCCATTTGTTGTAAATAAATCAGTTTTAACGAATAATGTTTTAAAAGAAGATAACAATCTATGTTTTGAACATCTCGTGGAGCTTTGGCCAGGAAAAAAAGAACAAAAAAAAACTGAAGTTATTCGTTGTTAGAACTTCTAAGTCACAGCTTGGTAAAGTGTAATGCACCTGGGCTTCAAGAAGAAAACTCAACAGGGTAACTCTTTTTGGGATGATTCAACTTGCCAAAAGTGATAGCCAAATCTCTTCAAATTACACCATATTCTTGAAAAAACAAAACGAAACAAAAAAAAAAAACAAATAGAAACGCACAATAATAAGGTAGCCTAAGATAAATAGAATGATGTTGCTATCGTTCTAACTTCTTTTGCCTGGTGTTAAACAACAACAATAATGTCTGCGGATCGACTACAGCATCATTGGTTTTGGGTTGTAGCTGTCGTTCCTTTCTCTTTTGATTACTCGACTGGATCTGTTGCATCCGTTGGATCAGGAAGGAACTGTTAAAAAATATCTCATTGGAAACATTCCACCATTGTCTTTTTATTTTAGCAAGTTTAGTTTCACTAATGTTAGTTATTATTGCAGTTTTAGTTACAGGGTCAATGGTTGGAACATATCGATAAGAAACAATATGGTCTTTGATGTAACGTGTTATTATAACTATAAAACAATATTAGAGATGAGGAAAATGACAGAGATAAAAAAAAGCTTAGAGGGAAAGAGAGAACCTAAAATATAGGAGAGTAGAAAAATTACAGAGAGGAAGAGAGAGAGAGAGAGAGAGAGAGAGAGAGAGAGAGAGTGAGGTGGGGAGAAATGTAAGGGAGAAAGATGCTTACAGAGAAATAGTCATTGGAGTGAATATCTCAACACATTAACAAAGAGGGATAGAGAGAAAGAGAGAAAGAGAGAAAGGGAGAAAGAGAGTGAGAGAGAAAGAAAGAGAAAAAGAAAGAGAAGGTGATTAACATGAAAAGGGGTAGAAAAAAATCGCTGAAGGACACTCCATTTTAATGAAGAGGAAGAAAAACTTTCGAGTATTGATTTGGATAGAGATTTAATAGGATAGTTATTAAGTTAAAACTCTGCACACAGGATTAGCCTGAATGGATGGCGATATTTATTCCACAAGAAATAGCGATGGTATAATGATGTGATGCAACTTGCCCAGTTAACAGCGACTTAGTCTTCTCCTATAAGTCTTCGTTCTGACAAACCTAAATATTTTAGAATCAAACATAATCTAGAATATGATATATAAGGTTTAGATTCTCCATTGCATAAATATTTGTGCTTTAAATAATTACGTACTTTGTAGTTATTTGCGGACGATTATATATGTAAAGGTATGTGATAGTAATAACCCATTAAATTGTAATACACCACTAATGTCAGTCTTCCGGTAATGTATCTGATATAAGTCAACATGGTACATTACCATACGACAACGATGTGATTTGGCCGCAGCATTACAAATGAACGAAAGTATACAGTACACTTGCTTAAAGTGCTTCTCTTTCTCATTTATCATCTACCTATTTATCTTATTGCATCCATTTGCTGTTTAGTAAGCTGAATCATTCGCGTTCATTCTTATGGAAATTGTTCAGGTTATAAATAAAAATATAAATTAGGTAAAATTTAGTCGGTAGTTGGATATTGTATTCATTTGGTTCTCACGAAATTTATTTAGATATGATTGTAATTATACATGTTTTCTTTTAGACTAATATTAAGCTCTGTTAAAGCTGTTGCAAGCGTCATAAAGAAGATCAACAGGTGAACTCCTCGTCGACTAATACAATATAGCTTTATTTTCAGCAGAAGATGGCCCATGTCATTTTACGTCGTCACTAGCACTCACGGAAAAGGCAGAAGTAGACCTTACGGTTTCCTAAGTTCCACTTATCTAAAGTATAGAGACTAGTTCCTCCACTGAAAATGATACTAAAATTTCGAACACAGCTCCATTACGCTAACTCGAGAAAGGTTTAAAGACAACATTGTGTATAATTAAAAGAAACCAATATTTCAATATTAATGTAATAAGAGTCGTATAGGAAGAGGTAAGTTTCCAACAAGCAGATATTGAGGCAGCATTTAAAGCAACATGTCAACTCAATAATTCCCTTCTGCGAATATAATTGTAATTTCCCTTTAAAGACAATTCATTTTACGGTAGCCACTTATACCACAAGAAAATTCTATAAACGTTTCAATATATTAAAATATGTAACATTTCTGACGAGTAAAGTAAACAAATATTTCAATAAAAGGGTTTAATAAGTTCAACTGCTGCTAGAAGTGAAGACTAACATTTTGGTCTCTGGGTAGTCATGGCAGATAGAGGAAGATAAAGACTGTAATATTGTGGCTTAACTGCTGTCATTTGAATAGCTTAACTATTGTCATATGAATAGGTTATAGTTAAAGTTACAACGCTACTTTCTCTATCACAGACTCTCTGGCGAAAGCTATTAGTCTGAAATATTAAATTTTTCACACTCCACGGCGGCAACTGTATTTACTGAACACATCTGAGAATTTTTATATAGAATTTTTTTATAGGTGTTGATACAGTCCAACATGACTTTCGTCGTATCTCATATATTTTACCCAATATTTCAATCACACATACAGAATATTTTCATTTATTTTACTTAAAATCACAATCGTCATCAGGGACATCAAAATCAAGTCGGTAGTGAAGCGCGTAGCTCGGACTATCATGATAGATTTTCTATAATGAAAAACTAAAACCTCGGAGGATGTCGCCACTCTCCCTCTTGAAAATTCTATCGTAGTCATTTTTTACTAGCTACTGTAGTAGTCATTTTCCTTCTAAGTGGACAGGAGCGATACGAAATGAATCGTTGTATTCTCTGGCACAACACAGGCAGTCTGGGAATCGATCACGTGATCTTATGGATCATGAGCACGATACTTAAACCTGTAGAACATGCGCCTTCAATAATTAAAGTAAAAGTAAAATAATGATTCATGGAAGTTGACATTCAAAACGGATTTATTAGTAATATAGGAAGCATACATTAGACATTTCTTAAACGATTTCTCGTAAAAAAAATTCTCTTTACAATAATGAATAACAATTTTAGCTTCACTAATTACACTACTCATCAGTGTTTTTACTGACATTTTGGTCTTTCAGCTTTTTGCTTTTTTTTTACAGATAATTACGAAATGTATTGAATCGAATATGTAAGAACATATGAATATTAGGAAATTATCATATGGCTATATGCTTTATATTCGTCTTATACTGTTGAATATCTCTGTACTTCCTCTGTTCAAAAACTGGCATGATGAAATTTGATTTTGATTTATAGGGATAAATTAAATAGATAGGAATATACGTACTGAATTGAATCAATCATTTATATCCTTCCAATATTTTTCAATTTTTAATTCAATTTCCCTGCCCCCAGCATTTTCATAAGTTTCTTCAAAACGTTCATTAATGCTATTAGATTTTCAGTTAGGCCTTGTTTCATACGTTCTGGGTAATATAAAGATTTCCTTTCATAAGTTCTGAATTTCTCTGGAGTTGTAAAAAAATGGGAAATGTTTATCTTATATGATACAAGAACGCCATGAAAATGTGCCTTAATGTTTCACATGTGATACGCAGGAATGCCAAAGGTTAAGAATTTTTTTATGAAATTGAATATATTCCTACAAATATTTATTTATACATCATTGACATGTTAGCAAGTAGCACAGAGCAAGAAGTATAGGCAAATTAATTCTAGTTAAAACCTTTTCACTTTGTTTTCACTGCCACTATACTTGAAATAGACTCAAGCTTCACAATGTCCTACTAAAACCCCTTACAAATATGCAGTCATTCAGCTTGTAAAAAAGTATTTCCATTAATGTTAGGGTTATTCTCAATATATCTCTATTAAGACACTCATTCAAAGATACGCATATAATTTATATTAATTTGACTTCGTGTTTTACTTCCTAAATTATATTCCTTTATTTAATATTAGGGAATTCTTATCTCCCTTCATTATTTGAATAAGAAATTGCAAGTAATTAAGATAAATTGCAAGCAATTACGATAAAAACAAAACCTGAAAAGTACGAAATACTTATTTCAGTTTTTCCTGCATTTTACTAATTTTATAATAGCTCTAAACATAACATTGAACAAGTTAGTTTCAAATGACTATAGTAGTTTTTTTTGCTATCGAAATATTTTTACTAGCTTGATAGCAACCTCTGCATGCAACGGCGCTACACTCTCATTGTGAAAGGTTTGTATTCATAGCTGTAAATTGATAAGATTCATTGACTCATTTGAGAACCAGATGAAGGCAAAATGGCTGACATTATGAATGCATTCTCTTCTGTTTTCATGATTAGAATCGTATAAACTTCTGTCTTTAACATAAAAAAATGTCACCCTGGTTCATGTGATAAAGCAAAATTAATTGGATTTTACTATCCAGCTCTTGAGCGCAAACTGAAGAGTTAAGATGAAAACATTTTACAAAGAAACAAAGAAAAACAAATGTATTCAATAAATATTTTTCATCATTGCAGCTATAGGGATCTTCGTGCAGATCAATGTATCCATGTTAATGGTTGTGTGCAAGAAGACATGCATTTCAATTAACGAGTGCATGTGCACATGTACACACTGCACTATACACGCATCCTCACACACACGGTTGATTTACGACAGCATATTTTAATAAACTAATAAAATTGCTGAAGCGGTGTAGAATGCGATATCAATAGAATACTTTGCGGAATGTCAGCAGCTGGATCAGGGATTAATATCCGCTGGTAAAACATTTAATCCAAGTAGCGAATAGTAAGCAGCAGCACTACTGTGAAACAGGTCATAATTTATCCTTCAACACTTAGTAATGTGGGAATTAAAATTTTACACCATATATATATATATATATATATATATACACCGGAGTAAACACATAAATGTGAAACAAGGTGGAAAAAAGAGTACTCAAATACCAGTGGTAGAATATATGGTTTATTTAAAGCAGCAGAAAATTCAACAAAACCTGTTACTCTGAGTTTCACGTTCCCGTTCGTCGGACAGTTTTTGCTAGCAAGAAAAAAACAGGGCTAAGGGTAACAATACAGGAAAAAGGCATAAGGGAGTATACAAAGAGTAAACCGCTATATATATATATATATATATATATATATATATACTTTATTTAAAGCAGCAGAACAGGTTTTGTTGAATTTTCTGCTGCTTTAAATAAAGTATATATATATATATATATATATATATATATATATAGACGCGGTTTACTCTTTGTATACTCCCTTATGCATTTTTCCTGTATTGTTACCCTTAGCCCTGTTTTTCTTGCTAGCAAAAACTGTCCGACGAACGGCAACGTGAAACTCAGAGTAACAGGTTTTGTTGAATTTTCTACTGCTTTAAATAAAGTATATATATATATATATATATATATATCGAATGTCCTGTCCGTGTTTATTGTATCGTCTTCTAAGAGTTATACGTTCTTGTCCATGTTGTATTTTTCTACATACCTTAATATATATATATATAGACGCGGTTTACTCTTTGTATACTCATTTATGCCTTTTTCCTGTATTGTTACACTTAGCCCTGTTTTTCTTGTGCTTGTGCGTATATAAACGTGTGTATGAACCTTTATGGTGCGCGTGTGTGGGGGGGGGGAGGGGGGTTGTATGTATATACATATATATTTGGCGAATGGTGAGAGTAGGGATGTGTACGTTTTCAAGTGAGGGTGGATGAATGCATACATTTAGGCGCACGCAAGCGGGTGTGCAGGCGCGCATGTGTAGGTATGAACATGCGCGCTTACGCGAATACTATGAACATTTTTACCCCCTTACTTAGCGGTCATTCAAATAGCTCTTTTGTCTTAATAACGGTCAATCACACAGTAATTTCCCTTTGTATAACGGTCATTTTTCATAGCATTTTCCCGATAGCCGGATAACTGAAGAGATGGCGGCGTGGATTTCCACCTCGGCATACGAAACTCGGAGTTTAATCATGGCTACCGAATATTACACGTATTACATTTACAGATACATATATATATATACATATATATATATATACATATATATATATATATATATATATATATATATATATATATATATATATACATATACATACATGTATAGATGTATCTAGTGGAGTAGTGGAGTAGTGGAGGCACGTGGTATAGTGGTGTTGCACTCTTAATCATAAAATCATGGCTTCAGTTCCTGAACCGGCTGATGCGTTGTGTTCTTGCTCAAAACACTTCATTTCACTTTGCTCTCTGCTGGCGAAAATGAGCACCCCTGCGACGGGGTGTCGTCCCATCCAGGGTGGAGAATATATACACCTCTGAATCTGAGAATCAGGCCTTATGATCCCACAGTTAATCAAGGATCTTTGATCCCTTTTTCTTTTGATATATGTTATATATGCTTGTGTGTTTAGGGATTTTCATCTATGTGTGTGTGTATAATTGCGCATGTTTGTATGCGTGTGTATGTATATATGTATGCATGCATATTTGTACGCATGCGTGCATTAAAGGGCAGTAAGCAATCTAAATAACAGAAGGCTATAATCATATAATCCGAGAATTGGATATTCTAAAATAATTGTAGACACCCTCCTAATTTTGAGTTACGAGTTGCGTCTTATGCCTAGAGACATTATATTTAATGTAACATAGAACGTCTCGCATATCGTTCAATTATTTTGGTACATCCATAGTGCTTTAATCAACTTATAAAATTGAAACTAGCTAACGGGGTAACCTCTGTGTAGTCTCTTGGATCACACTGTTATCTTAAAATAAATGTGGTGCACATTGGCTACTAATTAATTCTTAGTTGCAGGAGGCCTGACTAAAAAGAATATGGATCATTGGTTTGCTTAATACAAGGTGGCTTTTGGGCGAGGAGGAGAATAATTTGTAAAACTAAATAGTAATGATAACCAAAAGAGATAAATAAATAAACGAATACAAAAATAAAATATATGTGTCTATAAAAATAAAATAAATCTCCGCTCGCTATAGTTAACTAGTAATTAGTCTCCTGTTTGAGAATACTTGCAAATAGGCTACATTTTTTCTTGTTCAGCTCTTGTGGCTATTTCCAGTAAAGTATGTATAATGTTTCTCAGAAACTATGCTGTATGTTTAAAAGTACACGATCTTTAAGAAAACCAAATAACATCGATTGCAAAAGTCTTAAAATTCTGATGTGGTTTGTTTAACGTATGCAGATGAATGCCAATTCAAGGGATTGATTTTTCCTAAACCAGGGTTCTGAGAGAAAGTATACTTTACCATGCACAATTTGATTGACGCGAGATTAAGAACATAGTTATGAAACGAATCGAAACCTCAGTGAGATCCGACTTACCGACAACGAAATTTTTTAGTGCTGGTCGTTTTAAATTTAATGTTTTCCCAACATTTTATGAGTATATTCTACAGTTGTTTTGCTATCTTTGATATAACCACGCCTTTGGCTAAGAAAATCTAGTCTATATGGATGGATCCTGTTCAAAGAAATTTGTTATCTTTGCTTGATGTATTGAGTAGTAAATAATTGTAAACAACCTGAGACAATACAAACAAATCATACAAGAATTTCTGTCAGATAAATCGGTGTAAAAAATGCGATCATTTTATAAATTACTGTACAAAATAGTTGAATTTTTTTCTATACCTTACGAGTTAAAAAGAGATCCATGATAGTCGGGATAACAAAATTTCGCTAAAAATAGAGATTGTATTTGAATACAGTCTGAAATTTTAAGAAAAGTGAATATCTTTGATTTTTCTTTTCATATAACATTTCCTCTTTAGTTGACCATGTTTTTGTATCGACAAGACTTTAGTTTGTAAAATCGTCGATGGCGTCTGTAAAAGCACCTATGGAAACGTAATAGCAATGGAACATATTCTTACATAACGATACAAACTGTTCCTTTGAAACGTTGTTGACTATTCGACAGTGAAAAACATACACAACTTAAAACACTTGCAAAAAATTATTCGTTGATGTAATAATTCTTCCAAGAATTACAAGGAAAATGTTTTCTCCAAATATTTAAAGGGAAGTCTACTGGTCATCCTTCGCTAAATTATACAGTGGTTAGTCTAACACTGGTATTTGTGGTGGATTCAGTAATTTTCTCTCAAACATTCACAGACATTTCGTGCTGAATCATCTCTAGTGAAGCTGCGATTACATGGAGTAGTGGTAAAAAGGCTTTAATACATTTCTCAGCTGTTACAACAGCAATGGATCTATAGCTGTGGTCCCATGTTTAAATAATTATTAGTCTCGACTTCTGGTTCTTCATAATGTGTAGAACAGAAAGATACACTCATACATGTCTATTTATACATGCTAAAACATATACTCGTTCACGCACACGAATACATATATCTGAAGTAACTGACTGATCTGACATTTTGTAAAATTTTAGAGAAAAGCGTTCTGTCACCCCGGAATTATATTATATACCTACTCTTACTTTTATTTCCTCAAACGCTCTACACGCAAACTATATGTATCGTATATATATATATATATATATATATATATATATATATATATACACATACACACACACACACATATATATATATGTATGTATGTATATACGAGTATATGTTTATGTACATGTATGTATATATGCATGCATATATGTATATATATATATATATATGTATGAGCGTATAAAAAGAATTGCAAGCTTCTAGGAAAGCCATTGAATTCAAAGAATGAAAAGTGATCCAAAAACCTGGTGGAATTGTTACTAGAGATCAATACTGTTATGGTATAGCCCTGGGTAAGAGCTAATAGAGCTTATTCACAAAGGCATACCATCTATGACCATCATATCTAGTACGTATGAGTGTCGCTACATGGTTGGTCGACCAGATAGAAATCTCTCCGACACAACACACCATATTGTCTAATATAACTTATAAATTAAGGACATATTATGTAATACTGTCCTAACAACATTTTAAAATATCTGGATTTGCTTGACAGTGGTGGGCTTAAGTCTAAACAGAAATATTTTGTCCCTTTTGTTTATTAGGAGTACACTATCAACAACATTTAAAACCTTTTCGGAATCTTTAATTATACGACTACGCGACATTTTTTTTATAATGTAATATATAAATTTTATTTGATAATTTTTCTGTTTTTAGAGGTTTTGGATGATCTCTAAAACAACCTAGTATTGAATGATTTATTCAGATAATATTTTAATAGAATTACATCTTCAAACAATCAATTGAAACCGAATGGTACGAATTATGTTCAGATAGGACTATCAACTCAAATGCCAAAGCAATTTGAATATTGGTTTCAGATTTTGGCACAAGGCCAGAAAGTTCGGGGGAGGAGCTAAGTCGATTACACTGACCCAGTGTTCAACTGATACTTATTTTATCGACCCCGAAGGATGAAACTTGAAGTCGACCTCGGGGGAGTTTGAACTCAGAGAGTAAAAACAGTTTGAATATTGCCATCCTCCTCACTAACACGTTGCTATTCTCATCGTAAGAATATATTGCTCCACCCCAACCATTATTACACTAATCATTGTCTACTAAGGTTAAAGTTGTAACAGAAGTTCTTATATTCAGTGTCATACAAAATGCATCAATTTCAGAGAGAAAATGAAACTGCTGAATTCGACCTCCTGCTAACATTTAATAAGTGATCTAGACTATAGCTTTCAGAAATAGGCAATAGATATCTATTTCAATTATCTTCACCCACGAAAAATTTTCTAATTTTTCTTCTCCAAAATTTTCTAATTTTTCTTCTCCAAAAATTTTCTAATTTTTCTTCTCCAAAATTTTCTAATTTTTCTTCTCCAAACATTTTCTAATTTTTCTTCTCCAAAATTTGAAATCAATTATTCGTGTAAATTCGGTGGTAGAGAACAGAATTATAATTTTGTTTTGTTTTTAATTTCGTTTCGTTTCTCGAATGTTCTAAAACGGCACCGAGTTCAAATTGTATCGGAATTTACTTTACATTCTCTCGGCTTCGATAAATAAAATACCTGTAAATATACTGTACGTACTTGAAATCGATTATGCACTTTCTTCCACAAAAATTCGATCTGAAATCCAATTGAAAGATGACAATGCAGATGAAGTTAAGCTCACAATGAACCACATCTAATTTGTCAGTGTGTCTGACATTTTATTATGCTCCAAGATCCTTTTTTTTTATACAAAATAAAAGCTCACAGAGTGAATCGGGGTTATTTAATCAATATTCTTCAGCTTGTACTAAGCTACCACTGACATTACCATAAAAAATATGTTCGCCGTTACGACGATAGTTCTTTTATATCGCCCATAAAACTCTGGTTTAATTGTTGAAAAATATCTTCGCTGTCATTGTCCTTTCCACCATCAATGCCAGTATTATCGTTGTCAACCTTCTGTTCCACCTCATTATCATCCTCGTTATTATTGTCGTTCCCCCCTCGACCATCAACATCAATAACAACGTCCATGACGACTACGACTACAAGAACGACAACATCGTGAGTGCTGCGGTTGTAGTTTTAATCATTGCGCTGTTGCTGTGGTTGCTGTTGTTGTTGTTGTTGTTGTTTCTGCTGCTGTCATCGACAAATGACACCGTTCTATAAGTCTAGCTACTATCGGAATAAATACTGTCATGCAAAGCTGAGCACTCTTTGCACTTAAGTCCAATAAAGTATTTCCCTTTTAAAATAGGCATTCTAGAGCGAAGAGAGTCAGATGTCAAACGTGTGTTAAGGTACCGTCTCAGTTTAATTTATTCTCAAAGTTTGAAATTGCACCTGATCTTTGAACATAAATTGATTAACAAAATTAATCCTAAATCTTCGCTGACATTAAATCTAGGTTTTATATTTGAATAAATTTCCATACGTACGTTTGCTTAACCCTTTACTATATTTTTACTCTTGTAATAACTAAAAATACTGGATTATTTTTTATTGCCCACGTTTGATTTTTATTACCACTCATCCAAATTTTTATTCATGTACTCAAGGTTATTAGGCAATTTGTGAAAACGAATTTGCTGAAACATAAAATAAATTTATTCGAGGTTTCATGTTTGGAATAATGTTTTAACTTCACTGGTGAAGAAACAACGAAGCATAAAAGTTGGGCAAAATTATGTAATATTGGTTTCATATTTTGGAACTAGACAGAAATCCCAGACGCGGGAGTGAGTCATATACACTGGACCCAGTGCTCAACTGGTACTTATTTTATCAACCCTGATAAAGTCAACATCGGCAGAATTTGAACTCAGAACGCTAAGACAGAGGAGATCCTGCTAAGCAGTTTGCCCGGTGTACCTTATAGATATGTAATATCGGTTTCAAATTTTGGCACAAGACCAGCAATGTCGGGGGAGGAGCACATCGATTACATCGGCCTCAGTGCTTGACTGATACTTATTTTATCGATTATAGGAGGATGAAAGGCAAAGTCAACCACAGCGGAACTTGAATTCAGAACGTAAAGAGGGACATAATGCTGCTAAGCATTTTGCGCGGCGTGCCAGTTCCCCGCGTTATGAATATGTAATATTGATGTTTATCCTTAAAAGATGATTTGGCGTTCATGTTTTTTTCAAAGCATCCGTTACCTGATTAAGTACCTCTAACGTGAGTACCTTTTAGCAAAATTCACTGTTAAAATTATTCGAATCTGGTTTGAGTGAATAACTTCTTCCTTTCCTCTCACGATTATGGCGGCATTAATCACGAACGTTGTCCTTTTTTCTCAGAATAAACCTGAACAGAGAGAGAGAGAGAGAGAAATGGGGAGAGGCGGAAGAACTAAGTTTTGAGATCGCTGGCAGTTTATCTTTTGCTCTTTAACATTCACTCACAAGGTTGTATCATATTTGTTGTTTATGCCATGCAGTTACAATTGGTTGGAGTCATGTTAGAAAATTTGATTTTAAGTGGACGAAAGCATCTAGAATATATTCTTGGGTTTATGTTTTCTAAATCATGAATCTTCAGTTACTAAGAATTCAAGATGAACGAAAATACTTGAAAATAAAGTTACGTGTGGTTGCATTAGGAAGTGGAAAGAAAGAGTATAGTATAAGAAATGCATTAATATGTAGAGATATGGATCATGGAATTAGAAAAAAGGGAAGAGAAGAGTAATATAACGATTAATATTAAAGGCAGCAAGCTGGCAGAATCATTAGCATGCCGGGCGAAAATGCTTAGCGACAATTCGTCGATGTTTACGTTCTAAGCTCAAATTCCATTGAGGTCAAATTTGCCTTTCGTTCTTTCGGAGTCGATAAATTAAGTATCAGCTGAGTACTGGGGTCGATGTATTGACTTGCATCCTCCCACCGAATTTGCTGCCGTTGGGCCCAATGAAACCAATATAACACAACGGTTACCTAATTATATATGTATGTCCCCTGTATCTAATTTTGCCTTGTTTAATAGCGTTAGGATTTTTATTTGCTTTGCTTTCCTACTTTTCTTTTTATGGTATCGCCTTTTATTATTTTGCGTTAGTCATTTACCGATATTAATTAGTTCAATTATTTTAATTAATTTAATTTACTTCATATTTATTTGAAATGTTTTCCAAGATTTCTCGAAAGTATTCATTGTCAACGAATCAAAGAGTCTCCGAAAGAGACCAACCAGTTGATGTTCGTCGATACCCAGATTTTACACGAAAATGTTGTCGCTCTCCACCAGTCATCTAAAAAAAGTTGAAGCGGAAATTTCATCGACACATTGCCAGAGGACACCAAGTGTTGGTGTTCACATGAATCAGGGGTGCATTTCATCCAAGAGACGAGTCGCAGCAGAACAAGATCGATTACATTTGTTCACCGTCATCGTTATCCCGTAATTTCTGCAAATGTAACCTCAGTGTGTATCTGCGATTGCTCAGGCTTAGTGTTCTAAGTAAATTTTGAGTGAGTTTTACAAACAATTAGAAGTGTTTGACCAGCAGGATCTGCCGGCTCTTTTACAGAAATCGAAACAGGATGCACTCCAGTTTGTTTATTGGGAAGCAATGAAGGAGTTAACCACTTTTGCCTCGTATTTCAATGCCGACTTTCTCTCAACCCATTTATTAGTGAGACTTAACGCTCTACACACAGCCTTTTGCCACGTTTTATCCACCTGGAGGTCCTGACCGAACAAGACACCAAATATATTAATTGGATATTTTGTCCAGCGGCAGAAGCCTCCGTTACATGCTTACTGGAACCTCACTTGTTCTGGTTTATCCACTACCTCACCCCGTTACCGCCATATATCTCTTCAGTATGGTGTCGATCACCTCAATTTCCAGTATGTTCAACATCATCAGGGTGTCGTTGTGTGCATGTACTGTGGATCAATTCCAGTGGCACCCTTAATCTAACTTTCACTGCAGAAGCTCGAGCGCCAAGACAAGAAAAGATTCGAGCGAAGGCATCCATAATGAACTTGTCGGGTGATGCGACGATTTAGTTGCCTCCCTCCGAACAAATTTCATTGCATGTCGTTGCGAAAGCCTCTGAAAGTTCAGTTGCATTTACTACGACTGCTAATTAATGATACTCAATCACGTTGGAGATTTTAGCCTGATTTAACTTGATTAGTGCTCCACTAAAAGCTAATCAATTCGAGAACGTCCTGTGACATCTTGCATTAGATGGAGGCTGTCGTGGATAATTATGTGGGTTTGTGTATCTCCGAGTATACTACAGTAAACAAGCGTCGACCTCTTAGTAAGCATCTTTGCTAAAATTTTAACTATGATATTAGCAAAATCTCGGGCCTAAAACTATAAAGTATGTACTTTGCGTGAGTGCTTTCTTAGAAGCATCAGCATACCTTAGTGCTCAAAGGGAAGGTCCCCGTTTTGTTGTCATTTGCACTAGACAGTTGCCAAGACAAAGGTGCAGTAGTTTTAGCCTTGGTATACTTTTCGTAAAGCTGCCTAAAGTGTCGTTTTTACCGCCAAAATCGATTTTGCGATTTCTTTTCCCCTTCTTAAGTCAGGAAGCGTGACAAAAACGTTCAGTTAAGAACCGAAACGTCAGCATCTCCAATGTGTCGTTCCACGTAAGTTGTTCAGCAAAGTCTTACCCATGCACTGCATAAATCCGCTGAGAATTGGATAACATGGACTCATGGTGGTTCGTCAAAACGAATGCAGTTGCTCTAACCGGGACCATCGAATTGATTTCAATTCCTTGTGTCTCGGAGCGTGCCCTTAGGTTGGGTGATCCAAGCTCATCCAGCGTAACCTCGTGATTCATATAGAAGAACTGATTCAGACGTCGTCATTGCTTGTACTTCGAATATATTGTCTTTCTTCTCACCTTTCGAAATTAGTGTTTTCTAGCACTAGTTTGTTATGAAAACAAACTCCTCTTTAATGTGACCTATCCCATGTTGTTGATTATTGTCCTCGTCAACGCTTGCTGAATTACTTCATTTAACTCTGTGTTAATAAAGACGCGTTCAAGATTCCAGTAACCGGCTTTTTGTATATTTGACTGTTCTAGTCTGTGTAGCTAACCACCGGATATTATAGATATCCTATACTGTCCCTATCTGCTAATGTGACGATAACTTCTATAGAGAACTTGGAAGACTCGCTCCGTTTTCAGCGCATTAAAATATTTGAGAGGTTTTCGATATCTGTCACTGTCAATCGAAAATGCCTAAGAACGGCAGAAACTTTTTAACACCCACCATTCAGTTACTACAATACTCACAATTCTCACAACTGATACGATATCAATGTCACTAGCACTACTGAACGAGGTGTAACTTGGAAATTTTCCAGACGCTTAGAGAATATGTTTGCCTAGTTTTTGTTGGGATACAAATGGCCATCTGCCGCAAAACATCACCCCTACTCTTTTACATCTCTAGGACAGCCGATGCAACGTCCGATTCTAGGAGGATCGAATTTACCTGGAGTTTTAGACCATACAGAACACTCCAATCAATCAGGTACAACCATACACGGTTTATATCTTGTAGAAGGATCGAAAATCATGATGATCTGAATGCATGGTTTAGCTTGTAGCTTCCACTGAGGTTAAACTTGTCATCCACTGTTTATATTATATCAGTTCAGTACTAAGGTCGCTGATTCTAATTCCTTCCTTTCTTTCTTTATTGTACCTACAATTCAAGTGGAGGCACATGGCCTAGTGGTTAGAGCAGTAGACTCGCGGTCGAGGGATCGCTGGTTCGAATCTCAGACCGGGCGATGTGTGTGTATTTATGAGCGAAACACCTAAGCTCCACGCGGCTCCAGCAGAAGGTAATGGCGAACTTCTGCTGACTCATTCGCCACAACTTTCTCTAACTCTTTCTTCCTGCATCTTGCAGTTCAACTGCGACGGGCCGGCGTCACGCCCGAGTAGGGAACTTATACGCCACGAAACCGGGAAACCGGCCCTTATGAGCCATGCATGGCTCGAGAAGGAACAAAACAACAACCTACAATTCAAAGGTCCATCCTAATCACTTTGTGAGACTCTATTTCAGCTTGGGGAAATAGAGTTAATGGTCCATGCGTCTGTAGAATACTCAACTGCTTACATTTTAATTTCTTGAGCAGGAATTCACTTGGATGAACAAATGAATGTTCCTTCTGGAACCCGACTAAAAAATCAACCAACTCTTTTTCGTTTCACTGCTTGTTTGAAATTACATTACACAGCTAACACCTGCAAAATTATTATATTTTCCCAGCAAATCTTCTGATAAAGGCACATTTTTACTTTGGCAAAAAAACAAAAAAAAATTGCATAGCAGACGATAGCTTTAGCTTTACTAATTGCCACGGCTGTCATGGCTACTTCCAACCGCACCCCTCTCTTTTTAAATGAAATTTGTTAACATTCAATAAAAATATTTGTCCGTTATCTGCAGATATATTTATATCTCCTATAATTAGTAGAGAGAATGGTAGTTTTCAAACACTCTTTCTTTCCCGAGAAAGTTCGAAACAATTATATTGATAAAAAATATAAAATTTCGTCAGAGAAATTTAGAAATACCTGTGTAAACTTGCTGAGCGTCTAGGTTTACAACCAGAACAATCCGAAACTGTTATTAATTGTGGTACAATTAATAACAGTTTCTAATTTAGACACAAGAACGGAAATTTAGTGTGTGAATGGTGGTGGGTCAGACGATTACGTTATTCCAGTACATGACTGACAGAGACCTCAAACGACTACATAATAACGAAAATTACGTAGACGGTAGCAATCTATCCATATTGTGTCTCTAAGATGATTATGTCCTAGATCAACCTTATCACCAATGAGTCTTAAAGTGAGCTTCGTATTCCTTCATCCTTAATTATTAGTCTGTGAGAAGGCGTGGTGAATTAGATGAGTTTGTCTTTGCGTTTTCCATTAAACGAGTTTGTCAAATGTAACACTAACATGTATTGTGATCAATACCCTTCCTTGCCTAATGTAAGGGAACACACTTCACATATCGACTAGAATTCTCTGCGATTGCTATTTCGAGAGCATAAAAAAAAAAGAAAAAAACCTGTGTCTTTCTAGATACAGAGGTATTTCCTTTTTTCCTGCTGCTTGAAAAGGGGATTAGGTGTTGATGCGTTTACCTTTGTCACCCAGCACTCTAAGGCCAGACATTTTCACCGCTGGATAATTCATATCTAAGGCTCATCTGTTTGAGATAGCTCCAACGAAAAAAGAATGATTACAAACGCATTTTTGTTTCCCCCGCTTCGAACTTTCTTTTCATTTTAATGTCATTTTCAATATTTATTCGCCTGACAAGCATGCACATTGTTTTTATTTTATGCCATGTAAATTTGCATTTGTGGATATTTAATTGCAGCTGGTTGCATTAGGTGTATCGTTTTTGTTTTTTTTTTTG
>NC_042997.1:40414520-40429520 GCF_006345805.1 Octopus sinensis
AAGCATATTCATGACACATAAAAATGTGGGAGTCAGATGTTCTTAGAAGCATTAGTACACATGATGCATTCGAATGCAGGTCGGTGAAGATAGTCATATGAATATTTTAGAATAGGCTTTCCATGCTTTATGGCAAAGTATTTTTAAAAATCTTGCTGTAACATACAATAACACTTAATCAATATTCTAATTGACTTCTATTTAAAACTGAAATGTGATTTTGTCGGACTACTAACGATCAATGAAGAGACTAAAAAAAATCTCATGAATGCCTTTTAAAATTGTAAATTATTTTATCCCCATTGAAATTGTTTAGCTCTGTAAAACGCTTAAGTTAGCGTAATTTATTTGCCTGGGGTTATAAAATGCTGAAGATTTCAAAAAAGAATGAAATACTACCATAGTTGGCTACCAACGAATAGAAATTTAAGGAACTTTATAATGTGTACGAAAAATAAATACAAAAAGCGTATTCTCCGTACATCTTTACTTTTTGATTAAAAACTCAAACTTCCAACCCCGTCTTAATTTAACCGAGAAACAATTATCTCCACTATGATTAGCTGACTACCAGGTGCACAAAACGGGCAATACCACCGCTTTCATGAAAAACCTTCAAATACAGACAGTACCGAACGTACTCATAAAAGGAAAACAACATATGATCGGGAATGCATTCAGGAATAATAGGGATACAATATAGCAGTAGAGCACATAGTGTTTCCCCCCCCCGTCTCTCTCTCTGACTCTCTCTCTCTCATATACGCACATAGACACTCAAAAGCAAAGAAACAAAAAAGTCTGTTGACTTCACATTCACGTTGGCATTTACTTCTGACCCGAGAATAGAACTGAGAAAATGAAAGGAGTGGGGAAATTATGTCGAATGGGACGAAGTGTACGAATGAATTTAGTATCAAAATCGACTTTTGTTGAACTGGTACCCATAAAAGATGAAAGCAAGGCTAGAAGTGGATAGTGTTAGCAAGAATATTTATAACAAAGGAAAACAAAATGGGAGAGGGAGAGGGTTATAGCTTGAGGAGAAAAAAATTTAAAGAACCGAATTAGTAGGCTATAAATAACGAAAGATACAAAGAATGAAGGTTGGAAATATTGGGAATAATGGCGCAGCGTATTAAGATATCACACGAAACATATTGCGTATTACTCTAAAATATACGTTTTATACATATGCATGAATTACGACTTGAGTTTTATCAAAATTTATTCAAATTTCTATCATCTTTACAGGAGATATGAGTTTGAATCCCACTGGCGACCTTTTGACTTTTTCTATCCAGAGGGATTTACACGCTTTTATTTGTATCTCATCTACTTCGAGATCCAACGTTCCAAAACAGTATTATTACATTTTAAACTGAAGTTTATACATTCTTATGGTGTCAACAACATACAAATCTTTGCTGGTAAAGTTTCTAAAATAGATAGAAAAAAATTTGAGGATTGCTTTGCTCCAGTAGTACAACGACTGTGAAGATTACAGATGTAAGTCCAAGTCCCGCGTGAAGCTGGGGTGGTGATGATCCCTGCTGTACTCTTTCACCACAACTTTCTCTTACTCTTTCATCCTGTTTCTGTTGTACCTGTATTTCAAAGGGCCAGCCTTGTCACACTTTGTGTCATGCTTATTCTCCCCTGAGAACTACGTTATGGGTACACGTGTCTGTAGAGTGCTCAGCCACTTGCACGTTAATAAATGAGCTGTGATGTCACTGGTGCCAAGCTGTATTAGCCTTTGCCTTTCCTTTGGATAATATTGGTGGCGTGGAGAAGAGAGGCCAGTATGCATGGGCAACTGCTGATCTTCCATAAACAACCTTGCCCAGATTTGTGCCTCGGAGGGTTACTTTCTAGGTGCAATCACATGGTCATTCATGACCGAAGGGGGTCACTATATATATATATATATATATATATATATATATATATAACGGGAAGGTTTACGAAAATAAACAAAAGACGAAGGCAGGTGGAGTACAGACAGACAATTGTATTAGTATGGCGCTCAGGAATAGAAATAAAACAAGTCTTTTACGTTTCGAGCCTACGCTTTTCAACAGAAAGATACACAGAAAAGAAACAAGGAGAGAAAAATGCGTGCAGGAGCTAACGATTCAACATATATATATATATATATATATATATATATATATATATATATACAGATATATATATATATATATATATATATATGTACAGATATATGTGTGTATATGCTTACGTGTGTACTCACATACACACATGAAAGTGGCGTTAGGCTTAGTTCGGCTTCGCACGCTTTCCCACGAGTCGTAGAAGACAATGAAAATATTGTTACAACTGATGAAAATCATTTAAAGCCAGACTTAAAATTGTTAAACATTGAACTTCTATTTGCGTCACTAGCTTATTTCACGTATGCTGCATCTGGGTATTGATTTTGGTTTCCTGTTTTGTAAGCAATAAAACTCCTATGGTTAATATTCTAGATTTTGTTTAATGGTATACCCCATGGAATGGCAGTGTTATCAACTAATATTTTCCTATCTAGTTTTGTGTCGTATTTTGTTTCATGCGTTATAATGACTCTTTTTATTCTTTCAAAAATTAAATGCTCGGTCAACTGATGAGAAAATGTCGTTTTTATGTTTCCGATATAACCGTCTGAGTATTGAAGCTTAAAACTTGCATGTCTATACTGAGACTTGCATATCACATTGGTTGTTTGAAATATGTTTTGTTCCTCGAAGGTTTGTAGTTTGATGTTAATAAGTTAGATTTAAAAAAGAAAATAATTCGTGTGAGTATTCTTACTATATTCTAAATTCATTGTTGTTAGTTGTGACAGACGTCGTATGCTGTTCCGTTTATGCTTTTTAATTACTTATTTACCATTCAGCTAAGGTTTCTTAAGTTCTTGGAACATACTTCATGTGTGTAAATTATGTGTGTAGATTGTGAGCTTTTACTGAATGATGCATCTGCCTCACCTTAGTGGGAGCAATTGCTCTTGTATTATTCTACAGCTGGGCTACCAACATGTTCAACTGTCTGACGTTAACTGATGGATGTTAAACTCCTACGATTTCTTCATTAAATCTTTTTTACATCTATGTATATATACTACTTTTGAATATTTTCGTGGTTGGATGGCCGAAGAAGGTGGTCTAGATTTATGAAAGTGTACTGTTATTCTCGCATGCAATTATTGTTTGTTTGATCCAATAAATATGTCAGCTAATTAGGAATTTAATTTGCAAATATCATTCGTTACTAATCATAGTGGTCGACAGTTGTCTGGTGACACACTCTTTTCCGATGGGACAAAGGCCAAAGTCTTCACGCTTCGTGATTTTATTCTCTCAAGAGGTAAAGGGTTTGAATCAAACAATTACGCTATGTCTCAGCGTGAAGATACATAACTAGTGTGAAACCAAATAGTACGCAAGTAATTTTGATTCAACGACCCGCTTCTGCAATTACTTACCGATAGATACATACGTACACACACGTATTTATACATACATAGACAGATTTGTTGGATAGAAATATGTCTGAATATGTATGTATGTACGTATATATATATATATATATATATATATATATATATTATATATATATATTATATATATATATATAATTGGGTAGATGAATGAATTATCTTATTATGGATAATTCGGTTAACCGATACCTGGGTAGCAAATTCACGTCAGAAAAACACGGTTGAAGCTACATGCCTAGGGCAGAGATCACGTGCTATCATGTGGGAATTTGTGTGTTTTTTTAAATACAAATAAATGAAAGAATGGAGTTGAACGACGAATTAACAAAATTCCTTTATTTTCGACATATGTTTCGCTATGGGCTCCGTGTGGGCAGTCATCTAAAGGTTTTTGTGCATCTTGATGCTGACATAAGTTCCTTGTTTTTCCTGATGAGAAGGCGGCATAATGCACCCCTTATTCCTTCGAAATTAGGAATATGCAGCCTTCGAAACATATGTCGAAAATAAAGGAATTTTGTTAATTCGTCGTTCAACTCCATTCTTTCATTTATATATATATACACCGTTGGCGATTTGTTTTCCTCTGTCTTCCCTTCTACAATGTTTCCGACGAAGAGCTCCGCTCGAAACGTTAAACCCTCCTTCTTTCCTTCTTTCTTGAGCGTCCAATAATACTATATTTGTTCCACGTCCTCGCGTTGTTGTGTTTCTTTGTGCTTTCTTGTTTGGATTAACTAAATATATATATATATATATAATATATATAATATATATATATATATATATATATATATATATATATATATATATACACGCACGCACATTGTGAGAGGCTATTGTCAATAATTAACAGAAGGAACAACAATGAGGCGTGGGAAAATCATCGTCAGCCATCGTCACCTATACGATAACGACATATATAAAACGGTTTTGGGCTTTTTGCCACTGCAAAACGTCAGCTTGAGTGAACTCAATCGGTAATATTATGTTCCATAACGCCAGTGATGACTTACTACTTTTCGTTTCCAGCCAAGTTGATGCAAAATATATGCCATACAAAGTACAAGAAGGCGGTGCTCCAAGCACTGAAATTCTGAATAAAATATGCGCAAAAAACCTCCGAAAAAACCTGCATACTATGCGAAGAACATAACGCTGATAAATCTCTGTTTGCAGTACCTAAAACTTTAATCTATATCACAAACTAAAAATGAAAGTTCAGTACATGCTCAAGATCACACACACACACACACACACGTGTGTGTGTATATATATATATATATATATACACACATATATTATTCAAAGAAATTCCAACTCTTTTTTATGTTTTATTTATATTCTTTATAATATTAATGTAGAATATAGAATATATAGTATAAATAGTATATATAGTAAAATGAAATGAAGTATTGATTGACTTATTGAATAGATGAAATATTGAATATCAAATATTAAGGGACTAGTATACTTTCTTACATTAAAGCGCGCGTGTGTTTGTGTGTGTATCCAGTGTCGTCATTTATCCAACAAAATTTATCAACATTTTATGTCATTCATTTCCCGAGCACTTCTTTGAGTGCAAGCATAGCTCATCATTCAACCATTCTTGTGAAGTTACCATAGCTTCCTGAATCCAAAGCAGGACAATCCTAAAAAGTGCATCAACTATGTTATGACTCTTCAAGCAACTGCTATTGATCCTATCATTCCGTCGTACATGCAATATTTTATACGTTTCCATGCATCTCAGTGATTCTTAACCTGGAGAGTAGCATCCCCTTATAAGGATATTGAGAGCTCACTCAAAAGCAGCATATATCAAGGACAGGTATTTAAAAGTGCTGTGATCCTTCTTAGAAATAAAATATTTAATGGTGCAATACTCATATTTTAATAACATTTCGAAATATATATATAAAAAGAAGAAATAAATCTTTGTCGAGATAAGAGTACAAATAAGATATTATGTTACCAATGAAAAGAAGTGTCTTTAGTCTACGGAAATATCTAAAAGCGGATACAAGCAGGCATTTGTTTGCTCTATAATAAAATACGAATCATAAACAACAATATAAATTTAGCTATTGTGTCATTCATAATACTGTTTAAATGATTTTTTATTTTTATTTTGCAAAGCATGAGAAGGGAAATTCGTATACAATGAAAGAGACGAATGAAGTACAGATTGGGACCACCAATCTACATTGACAGGCTATTCAGATATTGATTTTATCTTCTGTTTTTTTTTCTTTTTTTAAAATTATTTTTAACTAGTAGTATCGCCCGGCGTTGCTCTGCTTTGTAAGGGAAATAACTATATAAGCATTTTTAGAGAGTTATAGCCAAAAAATAGCAAAAAAAAATGCATTAAAAATGGAAAAAAATGATGGTAAATTCTTTTTTTAAATCGTTGACTCATCGTAACATTTTTAGAGAGTTACTTCCCTTATATAATAGCGAAAAATGCATTAAAATGGAAAATAATGATGGTAAATTACTTTTAAAATCGTAGACTCATCGTAGACGCGCGCTAATACCCAGAAGGGCTCGATATGAATCACGACTATAAGATACCCGGTTTTGGTTAAACTGCACCGCAAAATGTGGGAGTAGTTAGGAATCTAAATCATAGGAGACAGACACACAACTTGACTTTTATATATAAAGATAATAGATATGGCACAACATTGATGAAAGAAAACTATGATCCTACTATTGGATACGCAGCACCGATAGATACAGTCAATTGCAGCTGTCATACACATATAGTAGTATATTGTATGTATGTATGTATGTTTGAGTGTATATACACATACCTGTACATAAAAGAAAACATTTACAGTTCACTTACACATCTTACACATCTTTTAAATAAGTAGTTAAGTAGTTAAGCGTCTTACATATACGCAACGGGCCAAGAGTACCGTCTCTCACAGACACACACGCAACCAAATGCACTCGTAAGCAAACAAACACGCCCATACAACATCCACGGCGTATGCACACACGAAACCCAGTTATGGTTCACTGTATTGATCTATGCACTCTAAAGTCGATGTCTAGCTGTCTTTTCGTACGCCTTCGTTTGCGCAAAACAACCGACTTGTACTCATCCAGCGTAAAAGGTTATTCAGGTATTTCTTGTATTTAGGATTTTACGTAGCACTGTAAAAATACTGAAACAATATATATATATATATATATATATATATATATATTATATATATATATATATATATATATATATATATATATATATGTATATATATGTATATATATATATGTATATATATATATGTATATATATACATATATAATATATATATATATGTATATATATATATGTATATATATATGTATATATATATATATAGATATATGTGTGTGTGTGTGTGTGTGTGTATATATATGTATAATATATATATAATATATATATATAAAGAGAGAAGAAAAACAAGGAAGAAAGAAAGAAGAAAGGAAAAACAAAAATCGAATACTTTCGACAGACTAAGTACGTATGGACTAAACAGAACGTGCCGAAAAGAACGTGCTGCGATATTTCATACATACATACATACATACATACATACATACATACATACATACATACATGCATGCATACATACATACATACATACATACATACATACATACATACATACATACATGCATGCATGCATGCATGCATGCATGCATTCATACATACATACATACATACATGCATACGATGCTTACATACATACATGTATGTGTGTGTGTGAATATATATACATACGTATATAAACATATGTATATATACATATATATATATATATACATATAAATATATGGATATATATACATACACACATACATATACAAACTAATATATATATAACATACATATATATATGTGTATATATATATATATGTGTGTGTGTGTGTGTATATGCATTAAATACGGATACCGATATACACACATATCTATACATGCATATATACGTACACACACACACATATATATGCATGTGTGTGTGTGTGTTTGTAAATGTATCTATATTTAATTCATACATACACGTATACATACATACAAACATATATATATATATAATATATATATATATATATATATATGTTTGTATGTATGTATGCATAAATGCATGCATGCATGTATGTATGCAATTTCATGTTATGTTTGCATTGGGATTAATCTCCGCGTAAATATCTGTTTATCCGTACACGTGCCAGTGAAATAAATCTCCCAAGAATTCTATGAGCAAGGAGAATGTTTAAAATGTTTTATTTTTTGTTTAAATCTAAAGGAATTTTTGATGATGTACTTCCCCACTGCAACGCCCCATCTTCTGCCGTCTCCTCTTATTACCATTACTATCATCATCATCATCATCATCATCAAAACCACAGCCGCCCATCATCAACATCATCATTGCCATCATCATCATCATCATCATCAGTAGTATCAGCAGCTGCAGTGGCAGTACAGCAACAGCAAACATCGTCCCCGTTATCATCATGACCACCACCGCCACCATGACCATCACCATCCACTATTTACAACACCTAACCGAAATGAAGACGACGATACCCGCCGCTCCTAATCTACCCACCCACCCATCACCATTATCAGTATCACCTCTCCCCCCCCCGCCGCACACACATTGCCTCTACCATCAATCCTACCGTCAATTACACCATCACTGCCACCGCTACCACCACCACCACCACAGCCTCCACCGCCACCCCTCTTTCATCTTAACCCCCTACCTTGACTATTTCGATACCCAACTTTTAGCACTTCCTATATATCCACCCTCATCATAATAATAGCCGCTGTTGTTACACTGTTCTCATTCGTCGTTACTCTCTGCTTATATAATCAATAAATTATTTATGCTCCTGCTGCTGGGACCCAGGTTAATCCTAATCGAACGGACCTTTTCATTTCCTTACGTATAATGTACCAAGGATCACATTATCCGACGTGTCCTGACAGTATGATGTGATTCGATCAAACATTTGACTGCTACTTCTAGCCGGCCGATCGACCAACCGGATGCGCCCCAAAGCAAAAAACTACACAGTTTGAAGAAATCGCAATATTGGGCCACTTCGTTGCTTTTCTTTTTCATCATCGTATGTTTATTTTATTGTATTTTGAAAGATTTTTAATGATTTTTGTTTCTTGTTACGATTTGTCTGTTTATTTATTTTGTTGGGTTTTTTTTTTGTAGGTATAATTAATGTATACATTCCGGCTCTTACCGTTTTGAGTTCAAACGACACCAAAGTCGACCCTGTGTCTTTCATGTTTTCGGGGGGTTCGACGAAATAAGTAGGAGTTCGGGGGTACCATTCGATGTTATCGACTAACTCCTTCCCACAAATATTTCCACCCTTGTATTTATTGTAAAAATCATTTTTAATGTTTACGATTCGTTGCTATATAACTACCGGTGCTGTTTAAGTCACCAGTTCAGCCCCGGTCGAGTAGACATATAATCAAAGACAACATTCTAGCCGTGACCATTCCATCTTTTATTTATTCGTATATTTAAAACTACAACATCCAGTATGTATTTTTCTTCTTTTTAAATCAACGATAAAGGGAATAACGAATTAAAGGAATTTAGCTACTATTACTAATAAATCGTGCGAAATGTCGCCATAGTCGCCGTTGTTATATGTCATCGTCACTGTTATTGTTAGCGTCGTTGCTGTTATTATTGCAATCAGTGACAGTGTGAACAGAAGCTATGTTTCACCTACTGTAACAATAGAGGTTTATTTACTGTTATACAAGTAGCCGGCTTTTGCATGGTTGGCTGGCTGGTCGGCTGGCACTGGATATTTGAGGAACTTTCTTCTGTTTCTCAGTCGTTTCTTTTATTTTGTCTGTCACTTTTTGTGTCCCTGTCCCTCTCTCTCTCTCTCTCTCTCTCTCTCTCTCTCTCTCTCTCTCTCCTTCTCTCTCTCTGTTTCAGCTTTTCTCTCTCTCTCTCTCACACTGTCTCTCTCTCTTTCACTTGTTCTTATTTTCTTTATTCGTCATCTTCTCGCTTATTTTCTGTTTTGCTTTCTCATCTGTTTTGAAAAAGTTGTTCAATATTCTCGTAAATAGAACGCAGATACACATACATACATACATACATACAGACATACATACCTAAATACATACATACATACATATATACATAGAAACATACACACATATAATACATACATACATAAATACCTACATAAATACATACATACGTACATACATACATACATACACACATATATACATACAAACATACATAGATACATACATACATACACACACACATTCATGCATACATATATACAGAGAAATATATATATATAAACAAACGTACATGCGTGTATACAAACACAAATATACATATGCGTACATAAGTACAAACGTACATGAATACGCAAATGCATGCATTCATGCGTATATAATAAAAAGATAAACATTTACACACACACACACACACACACACACGCATATATATATATATATATATATATATATATATATACCCAGACGCACATATATATATACCCAGACACACACACATACACACACACACACATATATGTATATATATATATATATATACACAGACGCATATATGTACTTACATATAGACACAAAATACGCAGTCACATATAAACACATACGTAAGTACGCGCGGAACACGGAGGCACACGTCGATATGCATACGCGTGCATACACATTCACACGCATACAAAGCACGTGCAACAACCCCCACCTCACCACCATTCCCACACGCACGCACACATGCACGCACGCACACGCACGCACACATGCACGCCTATGCATGTGCTCGAATGTTGCCGCACGTAACTCTACGCTTAATATTTGTAAACTACATTAGTTCCGGATCTCGCTGTGGAGACGGGCATATGTTGCGTTGGTAGTGTTGGCGGTGGTAGTGCTGGTGGTGGATTTAACTTTGCTGTTGTTACCTTTGTTGTTGTTCACCTTGTTGTTGTTGTTGTCGTTGTTGTTACTCTGTGGTGTTTGCGTCGGTATAGGTGTCGCCGCCGGCTGAAGGTGTGTGTGTTTGTTGTGTGTGTGTGTGTGTTTGTTGGTGTGATTAATCGTGGAATCCTACCGCCAGTTCCAACACAACAACTAAGCTCTCTGCATAGGAAGGACTACACACACTGGTGATGGGAAAAGAACGAACGCGAGAAACAATTATATGAAGCCATAGAAATAAGCAAAACAAACAAACAAACACGCAAACACGTACGCTCGTGCACACACACACACACACACACACACACACACACACATACACACACACACACACACACACACACACACACATACAGACACACACACAACTATTCAGAGCATAGAAAAACTTCCATAGAAAGATCGGGATGGCGAGTAAACCAGTAAAATCATTATCCAGAAGGTAAGCAAACTAAATGTATTTCATTATATCGCTATTTACTTCTGGGTGAATAATAATAATAATAATAATAATAATAATAATAATAATAATAATAATGATAATAATAATAATAATAATAATAATAATGATAATAATGATAATAATAATAATAATAATAATAATGATAATAATAATAATAATAATAATAATAATAATAATAATAATGATAATAATAATAATAATAATAATGACAATAATAATAATAATAATGATGATAATAATAATAATAATAATAATAATAATAATAATGATAATAATAATAATAATAATAATGATAATAATAATAATAATAATAATAATGACAATAATAATAATGATAATAATAATAATGATAATAATAATAATAATAATAATAATGATAATAATGACAATAATAATAATGATAATAATAATGATAATAATTATAATTATATAATATCAACAACAACAACAACAACAACAATAATAATAATAATAATAATAATAATAATAATGATATTAATAATGATAATAATAATAATGATAATAATAATAATAATTATAATTATATAATAATAACATCATCAACAACAACAACAACAACAACAACAATAATAATAATAATAATGTTTGTTACAATCACTTGGGTGTCTCGGCAAGTGGTTGTAACAAACATTCAGATTAAAAGTAAATAACAATAGCAGCTGCAACAACAACAACAACAATAATAGCTATAATGATAATAATAATAATGATGATAATGGTTTAAAATTTTGACACGAGGCCAGGGATATCCGGGGATGCTCTAGGTCGATTTCCTTGGTCCTTGTGTTCAACTTACTTTCTCCAAACAATAAAAAGAATTCAATCTCAGCAGAATTTGAAATTAATAATAATAATAATAAATCGGAATATTGCTGCCCCGGCTCTTTTGTGTTTGAGTTCAAACCCATCATCTTCTGGGACTGAATTTTCTTTTCTTTTTTTTTTCTTTCGGGATCGATAAAATACCTGCAGCAGTCTAAATGGTGTTTGATTGGCGGAATCGATAGAGTTTCGGCCAACATAAGTTGCTGTGTTTGTTCCGGCCTCGTTTGTTCTGAGTTCGCCTGCGACGATACCAATGCCATATTGTGTTTCACTATATCGATTCCGCCAATCAAACCCCATTTAAGGCGGCGTGCTGGCAGAACCGTTAGCACGCCGGGCGAAATGCGTAGCCGTATTTCGTCTGCCGTTACGTTCTGAGTTCAAACTCCGCCGAGGTCGACTTTGCCTTTCATCCTTTCGGGGTCGATAAATTACGTACCAATTAAGCACTGGGGTCGATGTAATCGTCTTAATCCGTTTATCTGTCCTTGTTTATCCCCTTTATGTTTAGCCCCTTGTGGGTAATAAAGAAACATATATTGTGTTTCACTGCGCTTTGGTTTAACTTTGTACAATATCAGTGGTACAACATCAGGGGTAGAGTGGGGATAGAGGGTGGACTTTATTTACACCCTGAAGCTCTTTTCAGGTGTATCTTTATAGTCAGCTGTGTCCGCTGAGGGCCGTAGGTATTTGTTCTGCACTCCTCATTTCTATCCCCACTGTCATTTTCCTTTCCGTATTATACAGATATGTACATACATACATACACACATACATACATAGATACATACATACATACATACATACATACATACATACATACATACATACATACATACATATACACACATATATACATACACAAATACATAATACATATCTACAAATACATACACACATACAAATATATATTACGGATGTTAAACTCATAATCTATCTATTATCTATCTATCTATCTATCTATCTATCTATCTATCTATCTATCTATCTGTCTGTCTGTCTGTCTGTCTGTCTGTCTATCTATCTATCTATCTATCTGTCTGTCTGTCTGTCTGTCAGCCTGTCTGTCTGTCTATCTATCTATCTATCTATCTATCCATCCATCAATCCATCCATCTATCTATCCTCTGTCTATCTATATATCTATGTATCTATCTATCTATCTATCTATCTATCTATCTATCTATCTATCTATCTATCTATCTATCTATCTATCTATCTATCTATCTATAATAGAAACTCATACACACACGTTTGTATATGTGTGGTATGGGATTGTTTGAGCGTGTATATTTGTGTGGCTATGCATGTCTTGTGGTGAATGCCTGTGTGTGTGTGTGTGCGTGTGTGTGTGGGGGGGGTGTATGCGTTGATATGTAGGTACATGTGCAGGATTAAGAATAATACCGTCCTGAGTTTGATCTCACTGCTCGGCACTCGGGAAACAAGTGCTTTCTACCACAAACGTTTCGTTAGCGAATCTGAACAAGTAAACACCCTTCTTTAAGTGGACTACATCAGTTATTGAAAGATCCAGCATGTCACAGTCTACACCATATTGCGATATTATGTTAATAGTTAAAGTGCAAACGGAATACACATCCACTTAGACTATGATGCAGACTATAAGCATGTAGTGCTGTCGTAAAACCCATCTTCATCACGTACACCTCTCTATATATAAATATACAAAATATATAAATATATATATATATATATATATATATATATATATATATAGATAGATAGATAGATAGATAGATAGATATATTACTCTTTTACTTGTTTCAGTCATTTGACTGCGGCCATGCTGGAGCACCGCTTTTAGTCGAGGAGATCGACCCCAGGACTTATTCTTTGTAAGCCCAGTACTTATTCTATCGGTCTCTTATGCCGAACCGCTAAGTGACGGGGACGTAAACACACCAGCATCGGTTGTCAAGCAATGCTAGGGGGAAAAACACATACACACAAACACATACACACATACACATACATATATATATATATATATATATATATACATATATACGACAGGCTTCTTTCAGTTTCCGTCTTCCAAATCCACTCACAAGGCTTTGGTCGGCCCGGGGCTATAGCAGAAGACACTTGCCCAAGATGCCACGCAGTGGGACTGAACCCGGAACCATGTGGCTGGTTAGCAAGCTACTTACCACACAGCCACTCGCATTGTATGTATGTATGTATACAAAATAATATAAAATAATATATATTATAATGTATATAGAAACGCATGTGTGCATGCGTGTGCGTGTTTATGTGTATGTGTGTGGGTGTTTATAAAGTCTATAAAATAACAGAAATGACTGCAAGTCACGAAACTCTTCTCACGGTTATTAGTGAGTGAAAAATGATGTGATTTAGCCATGGGCATGTATAGACAGATTCTCGATAGCAGTGACAAGAACGTAGTGGTTGAACCACATCAAGAAATCGACATGGAAGAAGATGATTTGTAAAGTTGAAGTTGGCAGATGACCAAGAAAGATGGAAGGAAGAGGTCGGATGTATAAATATGCATGTACGGCCCTCGGCGGCCACTGATTTTGATTGCTTTACACTTACATACATGCACCACGCACACACGCACACGCATACTCACACAAACATACACACACATGCACAAACACACACACTCACCTATATACATACATATATATATATATATATATATATATATATATTTGTATCTATATATGTATAGCAACATAAGTTCTTTTCCTTTTTCATGCTTGTAGGAGATTAAAGTAATGAAACTGAAAATGCGTTTGAAGTCTTTAAGAAGATTTATTTGCATTAAACTTAACTGGTTTCACAATTTCATGGTTTTCAAAAGTTGTATAAGATAGAATGACGTAGTTATACTGTAACTAGCGAGACTACGTTATGACTCCACACCTCCTCTCCATCATAAATTTAAATTTAAAAGAGTATGAAAACAGACACATCATCACAGACCGAATGTGTGAGTATTTTATGGCTGTTTTCAGCCTTTCAAACACGAAAGTTTAAAAACATTTTAACAATATTTTTAATATAATAAATTATTTTTCACTCAAGAAAATCATGTTTCAAATATTGTGATTGTACCTGGAAACTTTTCTAAAATCTTTTGAAAATATTTATGTATTTACGTATGTCTGTGTT
>NC_042997.1:40432020-40454520 GCF_006345805.1 Octopus sinensis
GCTAGTAACGTTTCGGTTAATCAACTTTCTGGCAACCAGTACTCCGATTCGAACTCAGTTACCCGTTGAAGCTATTTCATTTTTGCTTGTATCAGTTGTACACCTTGTTAAATCACACTTGCAACAAAATAGGATTTATGTTCTCTAAGACCATGCGACTTTAACGTGATACATCACGGATAATGTATTGATATATTAGAGACCATATCCTTATAATTGTTTGGTTTTCAAAAATATCATTATATTGATAATATTCTATATTTGATGTGTGCAGGGCTTCCATGATTATTGTGTTCGTGGATATCTGCGTGCATAAACAACGCATTTTTGCATGTGAGTATCTATACATGAATCGTGGGATCATTACATATTTTGCCAATGCTTTGCCAACGCTGTGAATAAATAAGTGCACACACTCATATAATAAAAGATCTCTAAATTGAAAATGTGGCCATTTTCTATAACATGCCAATTCACAATGTCAACAAAATATTTTTTTTGAATTACCCTAAAATAATTGTATAGGAACACAAATAAATAAATAAATAAAAATTCCTTGAAGTGTACTTTGTATTGTTTTGAATCCAAATAATTATTTGTGAATTTTCTTCCAGTTGTTTTGAAAGAACATCATTCATTTTCTGCTCCGATGAGCGTTGAAATGTCAAGACGCTTTTGTCTCTGTATCTTCGATAACGCTTTATAAATATCTCAAAATGATTTCTATTTATTTCATGTTATTTATTAGCTTCAGACACTTTCTCATAGATGACCTATTATCTTAGTATTTTAAAAGCAATGATAAACTTCAGCATACCTGTTTGTAGATGCAGTTTTTTTTCTAATATTAATGAGTTAGAAAAAGAGGATATTCTGCTGTATATTTCTATGATCGATTTTATTAACCTATTTTGTAGTTTCCCTTGAAGGGGTTTTCTTACACAAAGCGATCAACAATGTTTTAATTTGAGCTTTTGCCTTGGTGCTGTACTTCGTCTTCCTACGCTCTGTTCACTCATATCAATTGTTGGCTGCAGTATTTTTTGTCATGCTCATATTTCAATATTTCGCAATATAAATAACTTCACACCTTGTCTTCCCCTTTAGAATAACATATGATTTATTGCAAAACATATCATTTCATTCCAATTTAAAATCATAAAGAATTTTGTTATCTTTCAACTTCTGGTTGACATGAAAATATTTTATAGCATGATCGTGTTTTCTTACAATTCAATTTCTATTTTAATTGTAGAAGTCCGCGCTATATGCTCATTTTGTCTTGTTTTTCAGAGACCAAGTTTATCTTCCAGCCTTCTGAATTAATAAATCTATATTATCATTCTGTTACGACCTACGTATGCAATACACAACAATGGAACGAAATCATATACCTAATCTATTATATACATTACGTCTATTCGTAAGAGGATTGACTAATAAACCACCGAACGATACCGGAGACATAATCTATTATAGATACATTTGTATTATTCCTAATATTCATAAGACTATTGACTGAAAAGTAAATATTTATGCAAGTGACACACCCAGTGACTACCGTATTATCTATCTATCTATCTATCTATCTATCTATCTATCTATCTATCTATCTATCTATCTATCTATCTATCTATCTAGCTAGCTAGCTAGCTAGCTACACACACATATACATGTGTGTGTAGCTAGATAGATAGATAGATAGATAGATAGATAGATAGATAGATAGATAGATAGATAGATAGATAGATAGATAGATAGATAGATAGATAATACGGTAGTCACTATACTTCGTCCAATGAGATTGGGAATTCATATAGTTATATGCATTTTCTTTGATACGTAAGTATGGATGTTACCGATGTAATCGTAAGTGGATAGGACTAATATAATAGAAAATGTCTATGATTATGCTTCACCGTTAAAGCGTTTGATATATACATTATTCTTTGAACACGTTTTTGATCATTTAATTACATTGTCATAATGGGGAAGATGGAAAGAAGTGAACTTGTATTTTCTCATGGACTGCTGTATGTGACTTTTCTAGAACATTTTCACTTTTTCATATAGATCATAGATAAAAGAATTATGGATAATGACTCTTGAGGCCTAACCGGTGCCAAGTCTATAAGAAAGAATGTAGTTTTTAACAATGTTATATCCAAAGTCAGTATTACCTCTATAGACTCTACGCCATCTCAAAAATATAATTTGAAGGGAAATTAGGAAGTCTATGCTTCTCTCTAAACATGCAATGACCTCATAATTTTGCAAAAAATCGCAGAATTTGTATGGATGTTGGTAGTTACATATCAGTATGGTATTGGGATTAATTGACTCTTTCTGCTATTACAATTGTGACAATGACTCCTTCGTCCCTACTGCCAACATCACTACATATCATAATCTCTACCTAAACCCTATCAATCTCTTCCCTTCTCTATCCTCTTCTAACTCCTCCTTCATTATTTGTTTCTCAGTCTTTAGTTCTTACATCGGAGGTTCTTACAATCGAGGAACGAACTGATTATATTAATATTCAGTTCCAAAGCATTTTATGTTGTCTTACTCAAAGCGTTTTTCTGAGTATTAAATAAGTAACCTACATTTGTCTAGATCTAACGAAGAAACCTTAACGCAATCGTTCATTTTGTTACAAATAACAGTAAAATCTCCCTTCAGTCGCATGAAAGAGAATCAACTAAGCAAAAAGACGAGGTGGCCTAAGTGGGGATTATTTGCTCATAAGTTTTCTTTATCGGGGTTGATCTGGGATTAAGCAACGTCAGCAGGAAGAAATCGTTTCGAAATGGTTCTTAAAATTTGGTGTTAAAACAACAATTTTGTTTTTATTCAGAGTTTTCAACGCTTTCATGTCCCTTGATCCCAAATCTAGCATTCCTAAATTCATCTCAGTTCTAGTATTTCCATTTTCATGATAGAAGTTCCAATATTTTCATATCATTCACTGAATATATATGGTCATTGGCCGCAATTCTAGAATTTCCATGCTCTTCGATTCCAGTTCAAGTATTTCTAAGATTCTTGATCCTAATCCTATTCTTTACATATTATTCAGTCCAAACCCTAGTATTTCTATGATCTTTAATTTTTATTGTTTTCAGATTTTCTTAATCCCGATTCTATTTCTGTGTTCCAAAATCTAATTTCAATTTATTTCATGTTTCTTGGTTCTATTCTCCTATTTCCATGTTCTTTGATCAAAGTTTGCGTATTTCCTTATTTGGTGATAGCAGTTGTGTCATTTTCATGATTCTTGCTGCAAGTTCAAGTTCCATTATCTCAGTTCTTAGCCTGTATTTCCACGTTTTCCGATCTTCATTCTAGAATTTCTATGTTCATTGAGCCTAATTTTAATATTGTTAAGTATTTTAGTCTCAATTCCAATATTCCCATGTTTTGAATTCCAGTTCTTTTATTTTTGTTTTGTTTTTTATTTATTTCCGTTCTACTATTTCCATGTTCATTGAATCCAATTCTTATATTTCCATGGATTACAATATCGATAAATTTATACATTTTTTCTTTCCCATTTGAAAACTATCTGATCTTCTATTTTCTATTATGCAGTCATATTGAATGCCTTTGTCATAAAAAGTGTTGACATCATTCAATTAAGTTATATTACTTAACTTGTGTTTTATATACTTTTTAAATTTTTGGAAGTGGTATTTTTTTTCCATTTTCCATAATGAAACATTGTCGCTGTATCGTTGTGTCGTCATTGCCGCCTTCTTCTTCATTCTCATTCACTCAGTATTATTATTATTATTATTATTATCTAGCTTCTTGTTTTTTACATAGTGACAAATCCCATTGTATACTTCCTTATACTGCATTCACTGAAATATTTTCTTGACTGTTTTCATATTCCTTATAAGTTTTCTCTACGTCTTTTTTCATACCCAATATATATGCATTTTTTTTTTCATTTACAATATTCTTTCTACTTACTATAATATTTGAAAATGCGTTCTTTTTATTCTTGGGAATTTTCGTCCAAATTTTGTTTTTGTAGGCTTCATTTTCACAGTAGATTGGAGTACGTGCTTCTTTACGTCCTATTATTTTATTCTAATATATCCTGAAATCTACTCACTTTCTCTTTATTTATTTATCCTTTTTCCCGATTTTAGTTTTCCCCCTTTTTCTCGTTTTGTTGATTCCGTTAACTGTGTCATATCCTGTCTAGAATTATTTATTCAGACAGTTGTTTTTATTCTATTTCTTTATATTACACTATTTTCTCAAGCTTACTTCTTTTGTACGTTGTAGCATTGAAGTCGGCTCCAAAGAATCATTAATGTAAAAATAAATGTGTATAATGTTGCTGTCAAAACATATTATAAGAAGAGAAAAATATATAAATTGAGGATAGAGTGATACGTTGCGTTCACCCTTTGCCCATGAACATCACTCTCCGAAATGTATTTTCAACGATATCCCTATACCAAGCCAACATACGCCATTTTATATAATTTTTATGATATTCTTTCTATGTAAGTTTTCTAGATTGATTTCATCTTAAATTTCTTACTTTTATTATTAAACTAAATTGTTTTTGCAAAAATGGACCATTCCTGGTCTACTAAATATTTAAAGATTACACTATTATTTAAAAAAAAAAACGAAAATCACGCGATGATATCAATAATTCACCGATATAGTTTTAATGTCAAGTATTATCGTTGTATGTTAGCCTCAAGAATCGAATTGATCAAGTAGATACATGATAAAAAATACATTCTAGCCATTAACATTCTATCTTTTCTTTTTAAGAATAGAGCATTTCAGTTCTAGACCACATTATGGTTCTTCATAAAGATGCCAGTGTTTGGCTGATATATCTAGCAAATCATTTAACCACATAAAGATTCCTTTGTTAAATGGTAATGTCAAGATTTTCAATGTGTGATTGTGGTTCAGTTCGGATTGGCAGCTATTCATTTCATTTCTCTGATCTAGTGAGCTGTAACGACAATAGATAAATAGATTTCAAAATTAGCTCCTATCCGTAGAAAACAATATCTTTCTCTTGATTTTCATAAACAATATTATAACGAAAAACAAAAAAAATAATAGGATATGCAGAATCTTAGATTTGAGATTGTTAACTCGAATATACTACCTGAAATAACATGGTGATTTGAAAATTCTTTAAGGAAGGTTTATACTATACTTACAGAAGTATCTAAGAAACAGATCGTTATAGTTAATATTATATGTTGCTGTTGTTTAGCTTCAGGTTATTCCTGAACTAGTAATTCTATGCTAAACGACTACCAGAGGCAGGTACTTATCTATTTGTTTTACGTTTTCTCATCTGTCCTTCCTTTTTTTAAGACGGTTTGTTGTAATTTGACATTTGTCTGCTTTTTCTCTAGGGTTGAGATAATGTATAGAACTCAGCCCTTACTTTTTTCTGTTGTTGTTGTTGTTATTGATGGTGGTGATGTTTAGTCATAGATCAACTCTGAGTAAACCAATCACCAAAAAGTATTTCACTCGGAATCATCCAATCCTTTTAAAGTTATCTATTACCACGTTGCCTATTACGATTTTACCATTTTGAATCTAGTTGCTTGCGGGTTGAGAGAAACTTGGCTGATATTTCTAGCAACTCAGGTGACTATATATTGGTTCTTATGTTGCCTAGCTTGGCTTGTTCTATAATATTTCAACGTACGACACCAGGAAAGAAATACCTAACAGATTTCATATTAAATTTTAAAAGTCTATTAGAAGCAAAGGATACCGGATTGTCTGTCATCGACACTGTATTGTATATAGGAATCTCAAGAAGAACAGATGCAACCTAACTGGATAACTGATATTGCATTAACATAGTTTACGTGAGGTGAATAATATAGTTTACGTGAAAAAATATGAAGGCTGCTTTTCTGACAATTTTACTGTTACTAAAATATCTTAAAAACATCTGCAAACATGAATTATTAATCATAAAACTATATATAAATATACACAAAGAAATTTTTATCTGGGTATTTTACTTCTATAAGCAAATTAAGCAATTATTTCAGTTACTATCAACATGAAAAAGAAGGCCCCCACATGAATAGATTTGAAGCGATAATCGACAGTGATAATCAGAACCAGATTATTTTCGTTTATAACATCTTCGTTTCATGGTACACGTTCTGTTGTAGGGAATTACCGGTACACGTTTTATAGGGAACCGCCTGATAAAGTATCCATCGGCGAGGCACTGCCTTAATCTGCCGGTGTTAAGAAAGCCGTCTTGAAGATTGGGTTAATTTACGATTATTTTTTATGACCGTCTCTCTGGATTATGTGGAACATCTAACTCCGTGTAGATTTTAATTTAGAATGATCTTGGTGCGACTAAGCCAAAGGACGAAGCTTTGAGCAGAAAATGACGTTTCCGACGTTAGGGAGGATAAGCAAGCACAAAGATTCTATGATGGCTGCTTCCCTTGCTGAAAGGGTATTACCCTTCAACCCTTCAGCACCCTTCCAAATTTAACATGTATGTAATCTAAGTAGTAGATATATAAACAGGGAAGATTTAACTATTTTTCCGTAGATTGATTAAAAAAGAAAAAAAACGACGAACCGCCTTAATAGATTTTCAAACATTATTGCGTTCTCATCACAAGAAAGCAAGCGGTCAGTCTGTTTATATACTCAACGAAACAAGTAGCTACAGAAAATCTGGTCTACTAATTTGCATACCACGAGTACTTAATACTTTATCTAATATCAGCATCGAGTGAACGGGAATCTCAGTCCACACAGTATCAAGGCATGATATAATATTCAAAATTCAAGTTACAGATTCCATATTCAATATAATTTTTAATATAGAACAGACTTGCAAGACTGCTTATTAAATTAAATTAAATATTCTTTTCTACTCTAGGCACAAGGCCTGAAATTTTGGGGAGGGGTCAGTCGATAAGATCAACCTCAGTACTCAACTGGTAATTAATTTATCGATCCCGAGATATGAAAGGCAAAGTCGACCTCGGTGAAATTTGAACTCAGAACGTAAAGACAGACGAAACAGTGCGAAGCAGTTCGCGCGGCGTACTAACGTCTCTACCAGCTCGCCGCTTTATACTAAATTAAATATTGCGAGTCGACTAATATCCATTCTTGTCAATACTACCATGACCTCTATATGACAACTCTATAGTACTCTCTTTCTGCTCCTGAACTCCAGGCATTTTTCCTCCACTTTCGAGGCGGCAATTTACTCAGTCAGTCCATCCTACGCATGTTACCTCTTCTCCAGCACTTATGGACCTGTAGCGAGTATTTTATGTCTTTTGACAAATTTTAAATCCTCCTGAAATGTTAGTCACTTCGTAGTCTGTTATTTCCTCGCTTTCTTTCAGCTGTTGGTGTGTGTACCTACCTATGCTCATTAGCATATGTACTTATGTATGTACATAGATATGTATCTATGTACGTACGTATATACATATGTATATATGTAATCGTATGAGTGTACTCACACACATTTATACACATACGTACATACATACAAACCGACATTCATACAAGCATATATACATCTATACATACAGGCAAACATGCACACACGCACAGAGACACACACACACACACACACACATACACACACACATACACACACACACACCACATCAAAACGTTATACATTAGCATATCCCCAAAATTGCTTTATTATTATAAAATGGCTGAATAAAACTAAACTGGTGCGTTAAAAATATGTGCCTAAAAGCAAAATTAAAATATGGTTTCCTAAGGACGTAATGAATTAAAAACATATGGAAAACAAATATAGTAAAGTAGAGTGTTGATTTTTGTATATATGAAATACTAAAGGCGGCGAGCTGGCAGAAACGTTAGCACGCCGGGAGAAATGCTTACCGGTGTTTCGTCTCCCGTTACGTTCTGAGTTCAAATTCCGCCGAGGTCGACTTTGGCTTTTATCCTTTCGGAGTCGATTAAATAATTACCAGTTACGCACTGGGGTCGATATAATCGACTTAATCCGTTTATCTGTCCTTGTTTGTCCTCTCTGTGTTTAGCCCCTTGTGGGTAGTAAAGAAATAGGTATTTCGTCTGCCGTTACGTTCTGAGTTCAAATTCCGCTGAGGTCGACTTTGCCTTTCATACTTTCGGGGTCGATTAAATAAGTACCAATTATGCACTGGGGTAAATGTAATCGACTTAAACATTTTGTCCTTGTTCGTCCCCTCTGCGTTTAGCTCCCTGCGGGCAATAAAGAAATAAATTTATGAGATACTAGGAAAATAGCTGAATAATGTTCCAGCATTATGAATGTTTTTTAAGTAGATAATTGGTTCAAAATATTTATGTGCCAATTAAGACACGGAGCATATGACGATGATATTTCCTTTTTTTACTTAACATTTTTGTGAAGGGACTCCTTATTACACAGAAAAGAAACTAGTTAAGAAAGATAAACCTGAATTGGAGGAATCGGACGTGGAACAGCGTTGGTAACAAGTAATTTACGGAAAATATAAGTGAATAAAGATAAATAAAAGTGTAAGGCTTGTTACGTCTAATGATAGCCACATAATGGGTATGCAAAAACAATACTGAAATGGATACCAACGGCGGAGAAATACAGAGAAGATTACGGATATCTCGTCAAGCATTACAGGAGGATTTAGAGTCTATCAACAGAAAGTGAAAACGTGGAGATTACGCAAACGATCCAACACTCTGGAGATGTTCAAACATGGGCAAGATCGATAGACTGTCTGTAAATGTAATTGTCACAAGAAGAGGGAAACTAAAGTTTTGAGTTCAAGAGGAGAAGAAATAAAGCGGCATGCTGTTATACAGAAGCTATCGTATATAAAAGAGTGGATATTAGTTGATGCCTCAAGTTAAATTTGGCTTCTTTAAAAAAGCAGTCTGGAAAAGATAGTTCTCTGTTACATATTGGATTTGTAACCCACTGCATGATAAACTCTAGTAGAAACTATTATTGTAAACTATTATTGATACACAAATATGATAAAACTAGCTGTTGCACCCGGCGTTGCTCGTGTTTTCTGTGTTAAAGTTAAGCACACCTCTGACCTTGTATTGAAATTTTCTACGTTCCCCGAGCCAACTATTATCCATTAAGATGTTATATCTTGTTCGGCAGGGATTTTACCCGGTTAACGCTTTCGACATACTCCTACATACTGGACCGTCTGAAATCGCAGTCAAACTTTTGGATATACAATGACCCGTTGAGTGATGTTTATTTCTTCCTCTACCCTTAATACCACTCTTTGTACAAAATTGTTCAGCGTGTCCATTCTCAGCAAAATCAGAAGAAAATTGCTAAAGTTATGTCATAAAATAGAATCTATGTGACCATTTACACGAAACTATCCCTATGACTTTTAAATCCCAATACATTATATGAATAATCGATGTTTCATATGTCAAAGTGCTTAATTTTATTCATAGGTCAATTTTCTTCAAAATCAGTTTAATTTTAATTCTACTACATGACTCCGACCATAAACTTTACCTAAATGTCAAATTTCATCAAACTTGGATGACTACTGTAAAAGTTACAGCATAAAATGTTAATCCTATGGGTCATTAGAAAAAGCCTATTGATTTCTTAAAATCCCCCGCTCATGTGCAATTATCGATTTTTTGTCAACTCTTCGTGTTGGTATCAACTAATGGACATGAACTGTAATCACGTGTAAAATTTCTACAAAATCGTTAAGAATGTCTCTAAGGAAATGCTCATTTGCATTTGTACCCTTTTCAAGCCCTTTTGAATTACACACCTTTACCGTCTCTCCCACCACAAAATTTACCTACATCTCAAATTTCATTAAAATCGGATAAAAAATATAAAAGTTACGGCAAAAAATAAAATCACTATAGGTACTTACATGCAAAAGCCTATTGATTTTATAAAACCACTGCTCAGGTGCAATTATCGATTTTTTGTCGACGCATACACTGACATCAGCTCACTACCATGAGCCTCTCTCACTCATCGATTTTCATCAAAATCGGACAAAATATGGAAAAGCTGCAGGAAAAATAACATAGTTATGGGAATTTTCATTCAAACGCTCGATTGAGCTCACAAAAATCGATGCCCACTGAGCATTTTTGAGTTTTCGAAAAAGTCCGGCCTTATTTGAACTTCAGGACATCTAATCTACATATGTACCAAAAATCATTAAAATCGGTTGGATGGTGTGAGAGGAGTTAGAGTAAACCCAAACACACAGACAGACATCATTACACATTTATGTATATAGATATATGCTTTCAGGTATTATTTTAATCTTTATCTGACAATAACAGAAAGCTAACCGATCACATTATAGCAGCACAAAAGTTTTGGATGCGTGTTAAATGATCTAAATTAAATACTGGAAATTATAATACTGGAAATTATAATTATATTTTATGTCAAAAGCATGCGTACTGCCATTCAGAAACCATTTGGGCTATCAAAGTACACTATATATCCGTATTTAGAATATCATACCCATTATGGCTTTTGATAGATTCAACAATTACTAATTGAGCTAAATATTCTAACCCACCAACCTTTATGTTTTCGATATTATCTACTAATTACCAAACACTGACGGAAGCGGAAACTGATACATTCTAAACAAAACCTTTTTAATTATATCATTGACCATATAACTGATAGTAGGTACTCGAATTGCGAAATTTAGAAGAGATATTTTCAACAACCCAAAATTAATAATAATTTTAGTGTTATGGCTACTGTTATCTTTATAATATGCATTATCGTAATGGTTTATATCTTATATCGACTTTTATTATTGATCATAGCGAGAAATATTAATTTTGAAGTGATTCTGCTGTATTCTCATCGATCAAATTATATTTCTTGCCTTATATTCAATATCTTTAGTGTCATTATTTCAGTTCATCGATCAATGGATCAACTGATATTTCTATTCGTTCCCACGTCAGAGACCTAACTGTTTCATTAAACTTAACAGAACAGATATATCAATACAAGCACACAAACAATTATCAACGAAAGCTACCTTTCTTGAGACATTTTTCAAAAAACTTATCTCACTATCTATTTGACGATCTCTCTGCCGATATGTGTGTGTGTGTGTGTGTGTGCATGTGTGTTTGTGTGTGTGTATGTGTGTGTGCGTGTGTGTGAGTATATATGTGCGTGTAGGCTAAGCAGGCGAGATACAGAGAACGAAAGAGAAAGAGAGATGTAAAGATTTACATACATATAGTCGCATATTTTCATGCAGTTTTCTTTATTAGTTGCGATCATTGCATATACACAAACATACACACGTGCAGGTGCAGGCACACAGCCACACAGACACACACACACATATATAATTGTTAAACAGGACTGCAAACATTAAGGCAAGGCAAACATCTCAAGTCATGTAAATATTATTATAGGAAGAAATTCAAAATTTTACAGCTGTTTCTGGGATATGACTTGAGATGTTTGCCTTGCCTTAATCTTTGCTGTCCTGTTTAGCAATAATATATCCGCTGCATCGAAAATCTCCAATAGCTCCATAACTGCTGTCTCGGCTATAACCTTGGTGCCCCAGTAATCCGTTACAGCACTTACCTAATTTACCTAATCGTTTAGATCACCTGTGAACTAAACCCCCATAATTTGTGTGTGTATACATACATATATATATATATATATATATATATATATATATATATATATATATATATATATATATATATATATATATATATACATATATATATATATATATATATATATATATATATATATATATATATTATATATATATATATAATATATATATATATAATATATATATATATATATATATATTATATATATATATACAATTAGATAGTACATTTTATTAGATACCAATTTCATACCATAGTACCATAGTTAAGTCTAGATTATTTTTGAATATTTTTGATCATTATTTTGAAAATTAGGCACTAATTACATTTATTAATTTACTACTTCCACTGTAATCTCTGCTTATTTTTTATGAGAAGCCGATGACCAGGCCGAATTCATCTTATTTTAATTATACATTCCAAATGATGATAGTTAACAAGAAATTATTGCTCATTCATTTGAAATTGTTAAATGAACCAATTTTCTAAGCATCAATTTTGAATATTTTTACACTAATGTGTTTTTCTCTGACTTATAATTGATCAGAAACGTATTTGCTTTTAACTTTTGATACTATTTTTTCGTTCATTTATTCATAACATGTTTTCAATAATATTTTCAATGGTAGAATGCTGTTTGACTTGAATTAACCTCCAACCAATTAAAAGAGTTTACAATGCGATTCATTTTGCTCCATTAAACTCGATAATGTCTATGAGATAGTTATACACATCACAAACTCAAATCATCCCGGTGGAATTGTGACCTTGTATCCAAGAAATAAATCAATAATACTTCCAGATGGAGAGCAACCTGGACAAGATATAAGCTTCGTATGAATCGAGTGCTTAAGCTCTTTCCGTGTTCCTAGTTGAAGCAAATTTATCTTACTTTCATTTCTGATATACTTAAAACTGTCAACTAGTCTTAATACCTCTTCCTTATACGTGTGTGGTGTAATATTGTGTACGAAATTATTAATGACATGCTGTATCTTTTTGAGACTTTATCTGGTTTATCTCATTTGGACATAAAGTTATCTGTTTCCGTTATAAAATGAATATTTCTAATCGATTACTGTAATTGTGATAATCAATTAAATAATTTGCCTTCTCTATATAATTCAGTTGATTCTATTAGGATAAATGTGAAACCTGACACTCTGAATTGAACAGACGTTAAGAAATCCTAATGATTTGAAACAATTGTTTATGAGTGATTGATTTAGCCTTGAGTTATATTAAACTATAGATATGCATTCTTTCAGCTTATTCTCCTGTTTCTATTGTATTTTACAATATCTTTCGTTCACAAGCAAATATGAGAAGGTAACATGTACTGCGCATACGTTAATTTGTTTCAGATGCCTATACAGTCACAAAGAGATTCAGACACTCTCTCGATCCTCCCACCCGCCAGTTAGCGAAACATCGAACATGTGATAGTTGAAGGGAGAGAAGGCTGCATCAACACTCTGCTGTTACTCATTTCAACTGAGTAGGTCAGAGAAATGTGAACTAAAATAATTTAGTTAAGGATTCAAGGCCACGCCTGGTTCTAGAATCGAACCCGCGACTTTATAATCGAGAGTTCAATACACTATCATTGTCTTTAGGCCATAAACACATGCGGGAAATTTCAAAATTTCAAAACAAATTGCAGTTCTTTTTACTCTGCATTAGGATTGAGTATTAATTTCTTTCATATATACAAGGTTAGAGATTTGGAGATCCCGGTTAGGAAAGGAAATTCGATCCCAGTAATATTTAAAGTCAGAACGTTGAAGGACAAAGCTAAATACTACTTGCTATGTAGTACTTCACCGTGCGACTTTTACCATTTAGCACCTTTATCAAGATTCAATATTACCATAGGCAGATAAGGCAAGAAAAAGTGAAGTTCCGAGCAAAATGGACTCCCGTGGTAGTTTATTACGACTGTCAACATGTTGAAATTCCGACATAACTTATGCTGTTTTTCATGCTATTAGGATCTTTAAACTGTATACTGGAGTCAATTCAAAACATCTTGTTCCCTCTACAGAAATTTGTTGATGAGCCAAAGTTAGAAATCAATATTAACGTAGGTAACTCAGATGCTGGAGATATTAATTATTTTGACTCTGATAAGTGCACTGAGTAGTAGAAACGATGAAGCGTCCTTTTGTTGGGAATTAATCATATGTTTACATATAATACAAAATCATACAGGTTGACTTTGTTATCTCTCCATAATCAATCGAACATCGTTAGTGGTGTGCTAAACATTTGTGGCAATATAAGAAAAATCAGAAAACATGAGACGATAAAAGAAATCATTGCTTTACTTTTAAAACATTTCCCATTTTTTAAAAATAGATTCGTCAACGATGCTGCGTTGCATGTGTCATTGTCACCGTAGGCAATGACTTCACCAAAAACAGCTCTAACTCTTTGTTGGTGCTTTGTTTAACATAGGTTTAGCATCTTTCAAAGGCTTATTCTTTTAACTAAAAATGACACATGCACGTAGTAATCTTTATTGTTATATATTACACCAGGTTTACCATTTAAGAAAACATTCTTTAAAGGAAATCTGAAATGTATAACGGGGTAGGAAAGTGTGTTATCTTACCTCTCTTTATTCTGTGTATCTGTGAATTCACGAGAATTTTGGTCAGAATTAATAATTAAAATGACTAGAGTATACTGATGCTTACGCAACAAAGCAAAATAACCGTCTCTACGCGCCTATTAAGTGTCTACTTATTTGCATATTATAATTTATGGGTGAAAATTATGTTTAAAGCATAATGTTATTCTATAATTGTTTATTCTTATATGTAAATGTTACTAATTTTGTATAGCTTAATATCAGTAACAAAGAAATATCGATTTCTTTCTTTCGTATTTAGTCAGAAAATACAACTTATCAACTATCTTTCTATGCATTAAATCTAAATACCAAATTGCTTTGATTCCTTTGAATCCACATTTTAAACCTGAAATTAGGATTAAAGCAAACTGTTAAGAGCAAAATTTACCAATATCATTAAAAAAATTCTATTTTGATTTAAGAAATAAATTTAAGATTAAATGCAATATAAGGAGATTTATGGTCTTTGAAGAGCATACATCATTCAATGGTTAAGATCAAAAGTGAATACTAGTTAGCATATTCAATGCAAAATTTTTATCCCATTCATTTTCTTTGATCGTGTAAAAGATAAATACCTTCTAGTATATTTAAGTTTGATTTTTTTTCTTGAAGAAGTATTAAATGTTTGTGAAATTGCTTAGACATTTAAAACAGCATGGTAGACTTTAAGGAATTACTCCGTTAAATTAAGGAGTGAAACCGAAACGAATTCGTTTACTGTAAGTAGAATAGTTTGTGTCACAATCAATTTAGGAATCCATTAAGGATTAATGGATGTGTGAGAAAATTGAGCGTGAACTTGTAGTGTGAGTAGGTTGTTCTATTAATATTGATCGATTTGCTTACGTACAAAGCTTCACATTTATAAGACCACATGGAAATAAATTAACAATGATACCTTTCTGAATGTAATTTAACTGTGTAAGTAAAATAAATTTGTTCCCAGCGAGCATAGGACCAAGCTTTACGAACTTCATCAGATTAAGTATCAATTATAATTAATCTTCGAATTCAAAGATATTCGTAGTCCTGATCAACCCTATCTGAGCTGGCTTGTAATCAAAGACGTTCCAGCCATGATCATCCATTATTCTGTCCCTCCTTTTTTGAGACGGTGGACTATACATTGATGGATAGTTGACTGGTATTTTTTGGCAGGTATAGTGATTGCATAGAAACGCCCTTCTTAGCTGTTATTCATAAGTAATATATCTTGGTATTCTGCCTCTGCAACAGAACCACAGGGATGTTACATCAATCTATCTCCACAGTTACAATACCACCGAAGTCGACTTTTTATCTTCTGTGGTCGATAAAAATAATACCAGTGAAGTACTGAGAATCAGTGTGATTGTCTAATGTATGGCTTTTCTGCTTACGTTAGAAATCAATTAATCTTTCTCAAATTACGCCAATGATAAATAATTCATCTCACACATACGTGCAATAAACACATCAATTATTTGACATGTCCTGATCAGATGTATACATCAATAGGTGATCAATATTTCTGGTTTGCAAAACGGTGGGTTAATAGGCATTGTTATGTCTACACATTTTCCAGAAGCATTAGTGGAATAATTGAAATATAAGAGTTACCACAAGAAATCAGAACGAAGTAGCTAAGCTTATCTTCTACTTTAGCGGTATTTGAAATGATGTAGGGTTACTTGTAACTAATTTATTGTACGAAGTGAATATTAATAGCATTTTCTTATTTGATTTGAAAGCTTTATCTTACATCGTATTTCTTTTGTTCACGCTTTCTTGTTATTTCTATAAGTCTTTGTTACGTAGTAGGTTTTTTTTTCTAATCAATTGTCTCTATAGGTTTACAGCTACCGAAAGAGATATGCTTATAAGAACTACCTCGTAAATATTCTCTGTAAGTGCTTGTGAAATATAAGAAATTAATAAAATATATCAAATAGCTTTCTCGATAAATTTGTAACAGTAATACTGTTTTTGAAGTTTAGTTATTACATTTAGCAGACACTACAACTCCAACTACTAAACTACTAACTACTACTACTACTACTACTACTACTAAGTCCACCACCACCACCACCACCACCAACAACAACAACAACAACAACAACAACACACCACCACCACCACTACTACTACTACTACTACTACTACTACTACTACTACCACTACTACTACTATCAGAGTTCTTTTATAAGATGCGGCACTTTGTCACGTATAGGATAGAGTCTGAATAATCTTCGAATAAATGTGGTTATCCATGCAATTAGTATATACAAACTCCTTGTAGTAGGGAGTTTAAAATCTAAAATGAAGAAACAAGAGAGATAATTCGAATGAAAGCATTCATATAAAATATTGGAAAAATATAGAAAAAAAAGTAATACGGGAGGGGAACAGGTCGACCTAAGCTTAATAAATAAAACTGGTGACATGGATATTGTGTGGAAGCCCAGCAACTGGAATATACTTGTAATCCAAAGTGTTAGTTTTGCCACACACTGCGTCACGCTGCTTCTACTTGAAAACTGGTTGAAATGTGCATAAGTTGATTTGTGGTGACAACTTCTGAGAAAGGATAGTAACGAAATGTTTATTAGTATATATGTCACCAAGCATTTTTAAACGTAAAAGTAAAACAAAAATGTTCATATTTATATTTGCTTCTGCTTTTGGCTTATTTCTTGCGGTTATGTCAATAATTTATTACATGTGACCGTTTATAGACTTGTATACATACAAACACGCGCACACGCATACAGATGAATATAGATTTAAATATAGATACATAGTTATAAGCACGTGCTTGTGTATGTAGCATAATATATGCGTATGTGCATGTGTGTACACGCACACACACACGTACACACATACGTGCACACACACAAACACGCATATATATATATATATATATATATATATATATATATATTATATATATATATATTTATTAATATATGCATATATATATATATATATGCATATATGCATCTCTCTCTCTTTCTATATATATATATGTATATGTATTTAACCCTTCATATATACATATATACATATATATATGTATTTAACCCTTTCAATATTTACACACACACACACACACACATATATATATATATATACATATATATATATATATATATATATATATATATATAATATATATATATATATATATATATATATATATATATATATACACCTACACACATAAAGGGTGCGATGGGTACATTGACGTCATTTTATATTTTAATTTCGCTCATTGTTTGTTTTTGATTTTGTCGGCTACACAGTATAGTAGGGTCAGTCGGGCACTGTCTGTGAGGAAAACAGCATCATGACTCAATTCACTCAGCCAGAAATTCGAAAACGACATGCTGTACCGCTTGGCATTCCTGTCTGAAGCTCCAATACGAGCATTTCAGAGTGTTTGGGTGTGAATCTGAGGATAATGCAGAGGATTTGAAAAGAGTTGGATGAGTCTAATGATGATTACCAAGACACAGCAGCTCGGATAACTAATTCCGATCGTTCTGATAAAAAAACAAAAAAACTCATGAATTTGTTGGTGAGATCGAAGCCATGATTGACAACGATCCCTCCAAGTGAAGCAGGTTTATCGCCAGGGACATGAGAGTGTCTGAGTTTCTTATGAGGCAGGTAGTGAAAATATATATGAATAGATGAACTGTCTATGCATTATAATCTTTACAGCTGTTTCAATGTATCCTGAGTATAGTTGGTATTATAATGCATGTTATGCAATTCGATGTAAAGAATATAAAACGATATTATACAAAAGCACGTAAGAAACATAATATCAATGTACAGGAAATATAATGCATAGGTACCTTCATATATTTATATTTATAGTAATCCCCTTCAGGTGGCAACTTCGAAGGAAGGGAAAATTTTCAAGAATATATGACATCGAGAAATTAGAAATTGGAAGAATGAAAAAAAGTGTAAAAGAAAGGTTATTGTAAAAGATGCTGGAGAAAGATAGAAAGGATACGAAATTGTGAGTTAATCGGATAAGAGAGGATATAAAGGATAAGAGAGGAAGAGAGAAGTCGATAACGAATTAGATAAAGAACGGACGAGCAAGGAAGGCATAAGAAATGAAATGGTATTGATAATGTGTAGTGATAGTGGAAAGAAAACCCAGAAAAGAAAGAAGAAAAAAGATTAAATAAAGATGAAAGTCTCTGAGTCATCGTATGACACCTGACCTACAGCAAGGAAGGTTATGCAACGAAGTAATGAGAGAGCTAAGGATAGGCAAGTGAGTGAGGCATATTATAATAAAGAAGAATATTCTAAACAAAAGGACCTCATTCTACGTTTAAAGAAAACGGAGACACGTTAACGACATTGTCTGGGCTAGGTGTCTGGTGCTTATTAATAAAGATGCCCAGAAATGCAGCATATATGAGGAATGGAACTTAATAGAATCTATCAACGTAAAGGGAGATTTATTATTAAAACAACCAGAAATAAAAGAGTTTTGAAGAATGGCAGTTCACATGAATAGATTGAAGCAAATTACAAAAAAGAAAGAAGAGAAAAAAAGAAAACAAAGCAAAAACGTACGCATGAAAGGTGTATGAGATTGCAAATGAGAATGTTGAGTCACAGAGTATACCAATCGTCACGTATACGAAAACGAAAGTGGAAGAGCTAAGAAATAACGTGGGAGCAATCAATATGTTCAAATTTCCATTCAATTATAGATAATTCATAATTCCTACTTATTTGTTATTAAATGCGAAAAGCAGGTACATGGAAAGAGCATTGAGTGAAAAGAAGCATCAGAAATTAAAAATAAAATTTAGACCAATATGAATCAATTTAAACAGATCGAAATGCGGTAAAAGGAAAAATGTCTTATAAAAATTTATGGCAGAATGAAGTTGCTACTTCATTTTATTCTATTTTATACAATGTTTTCTTTTATTCTCTTAATATTTTTGAGAATTCTCTACACCCTAAGTTATATGTTATTCGAACCCCCAAGTACACTTTTCCAGGCGGACTCTTAAACAATTGTTTTCACTTCCAATGCCGCAAAATTAATGGAGACATGCACCACTTTGCTACGTTCAGTCTCACATATTTCACCTCACTTTCTCTCTTTCTCTTTCTCTCTCTCTCTCTCTCTCTCTCTCTCTCTTTCTCCCTCTTTGTTTATCTATCACTATCAAAGTATCTCGACCACCTGTATCGCACTCTTAGAGCTAGATCTACCGGTTGTACAAAATATTAATCTAGCATATATCTTTTAATCCTATTTTAGATCCCAAAAGTAATTGCTTACATGACCCTCGTCAATACATGTTCGTCCAGGTACTTACTAACTTAATAACGTAAGCTTTTCTTTAACATCTCCACAGATGGCTAAATATCTGACAGGAAACTGCATCCAACTTTTTTTTATTTCTATTAACAATGGAAACCTATTATTGCCAGCTTTTTGCATTATACAAACGAGTCGTTGAAAGATACGGATGGCTCAACATTATTTAATAGATTTTCGAATGCATTTATTCAACAAAGCAAGCGTATGTGCGTATGTGAGCATATACATAGATACACGTACACTTACACACATGCGTGTGTGCGTGTGTGTGTGCACGCGTGAGTGTGTTCCGTTTTTAATTATTTAAAGTTTACTTGTAAGAAAGGAGTTGCTTTTCAACAAAAATGCAAACCTCCATCGTTTGAATGCAGATAATAAAACGAATGTCACGTTCAGAACATAAGAGAAGTCTTGCATATTTTTACTGTTCCGTTTATAGACTGTGCGTGATAACTAGTTGATTCCTTTTTTTTGAAAACTCTAGCTTTTCCAGATTAGTATTTACTATCGTAATGCAGCCCTTTGTAAGCTTGGTTCAAATTGAAAGTGTGAAACTATTTTCACTTTCCAATGAAACCTGATCGTTGTAGAGCAGTGTCTTTCGAATAACTATAGCTGGTTGTTGAGATAACATAGAAAATATGTAAATGAAAATAAATTTTATTTGGTAGCCGAAAGGTTACTGAATCTTTTGATACTTCTTACGTCAAAATCGGCATCTCAGTTTTAGAATGCATAAGGAACACACACACACACACACACACACACACTCTCACTCTCTCTCTCTCTCCTCTCTCTCTCTCTCTCTCTCCTCTCTCTCTCTCTCTCTTTAATATATATAGATAATTAGGGCACCCTGAATTTATCCCAGGACAGTTTTTTTTTCGGAATGCATTGTATATTGTTTTAGCAAGGACGTCATGTTGCATTGGGAGGTGGTGTATTTATTTGCATATATATAAATCTAATAGATTATGTATATACATCACACACACACACTCACACACTCACACACTCATGCGAACACACATATATATGTATATATGTATGTATTATCTATGTATGCATGTATGTATGGGTGTGTTTGTGCTTGTGCTTGTGTATAGGTGTGAGAGTTCTTGGAAGTGTGTGCGAAAATGTCAACATTCTAAGTTCAAATTCCGCCGAGATCGACTTTGCCTTTCATCTTTTCGAGGTCTATAAAATAAGCACTGGGGACGATATAGTCGACTTTCCCCTCTCCCGAAATTGCTGGCCTTGTGCCAAAAGTTGAAACAAATGATAAGGGAAATAAACCAAATGCTACAAGTATTTTTTTTGTTTTTTGTTTCATGTTGTTCCTATTCAGAGATATATAATGTCTGAATTTGTCCTAAGGAAATGGTAGACCACTGCTTATCTTACCATTTTATTATATTTCTTAGAGCTGATGTCTGACGCCAGCAAGCCAATCTTTGTATTCAATTCACATCTCATTTTTCTGTTAGTAATATAAATAAAGCAATAATTTTGGAACAAAGCTAGTAATTTTAGGGAAACCGTGCAAGTCGATTATATCGATTCAGGACCTGATTGTTGCTATATTTTAATGACTACCAAAAGATTAAAAGCAAAGTTGACTTCAGCTTTATTTGAAATCAGAACCTAAAGAACCGAAGAAATGCTTGTCAGTTATTTGACCTTAACCAGTTGAGCATATTCCTAAGTGGCTGACGATATGTGCATCTCTGATTACGAGCAGAAGTAGTGGGGGAGCATCATAGCCATGTGTTGAGAGGACTTCTTTGGGGTTTGGATAATTCACCTCTGGAAACATGGGTGTTTCGTTCAACATCCTTAAACAACTCTTATTCAGGAACCCTTTGAGCGGGATGGGCTAGTAGACCCGGAGAAAATTCTAACTGGATCCCACCTGCAAGGTCATGCACTATTATCTTGATATGTGAACACCATGTTGCGCAGATATGGTTGTGATGCATGTGCCTGGTGTACCCTTATCAGACTGATAGTCATGATGGGTATACTGGGCTTCGTATATTTGTACTCCAGTGTCACTTGGTGACATGCACGACTCTCTCACTCAATTATAATGATCTCAAATTTTGGCGCAAAGCCAGCCTTTTCCTCGTAGAAGTTAATAACTATATAGTCTTCTAAAATATTGAACAATCCTTCATATTAATGTGAAATAGTTTTTGTACATTACTTCACACAAAAAAAACAATGGTTAATATATATGTATTAGTTCTGCAAACAGTCTGAGCCACTGTGAGCTCTGGCCACGCTGGAACACTGTTTCATGTGTTGCATTCTGTTGAGTTTAGTGTCTATATTGTATTTCTGATATTTCTGTGTTATGCATATCATTGTAGCAGGTGGAGCAATGCCTTCCTCGTGACTGGTCAATTATAATTTGCAAGAATTACACATCACTGATTAACGATATTGTAGGATGTAGAGAGAAGCGCTCTTTGCATACAGTGTTTCGTGATGAGACGGTAAAATAGTAGAAATGTATATCATTGTATTTATTGTAAAATGTTTAATTTATTACTTTCTAGTTGGGAGGGTAGAGTTTTGCAAGTGATATGATTACTGTTTCTATCAGGTCGATAAATTACGTAGACACTGAGAGAGAAGTGAAGAAACTCACAATCTCGCCTTACTAATTGCTATGTTGTTTGATGGCTATCACCCCAAATGCAAAACATTATCAATAGGTATCGAATACATAGAAGCATTATGTGGTAAATGTGTTACAGATTATTTAACAATCTACGCATCATATAATCTATTAGTTTTAAAAGTTATCATTTACAATGAT
>NC_042997.1:40459520-40474520 GCF_006345805.1 Octopus sinensis
CAAACTCGAGCAACGCCGGGCGATACTGCTAGAATGCATAAAATGTGAAACGTTTTGGTGCCTGACTTGTTGGCCTACCCTGTATTTCATTTTTTAAAAAAAATATTTGCGTTCAGTTATCATTTAAACGCTTCTATGCTCAAGAATAATTTCTTTCTCGATTTTTACTTTCAAACCAAAGCTAAATATACATTTGAAATTGGACTGTTTTGTTAAGCATAGTTGTGATGCGAATGCGAAATAAAAATAAAATATGCAGCGAGAATTGTGGAGCAAGGATTAATCTGTCATACTTCAATTCTAGGTTGAGCGCTATCCAGTCTTATTATGTCGCTAAAAATTTGAGTAAAATTCATAAACATCATGATATGTCGAGTACGTGATGAAGACTTAACGTGGTTGCTATATCTATTAGTAATAGCCGCCAAATATCATTCAATAGACATAGTTTTACTAATGATTTCTTTTGAATAATCTAGTCCGGCGTACACAATTAGTCGAAAATAAACAGACGATACGTGTCATGACCTGAATGCTTTTGATCGTAGGTCTGTTCGGTCAACGTTGACTTGGTGTTAAACGGTTTCAATGGTGCGCACTACACTATATACTGTCAAGTGGAGGCGCAATGGCCCAGTGGTTAGGGCAGCGGACTCGCGGTCATAGGATCGCGGTTTCGATTCCCAGACCGGGCGTTATGAGTGTTTATTGAGCGAAAACACCTAAAAGCTCCACGAGGCTCCGGCCGGGGATGGTGGTGATCCCTGCTGTACTCTTTCACCAGTGGAGGCGCAATGGCTCAGTGGTTAGGGCAGCGGACTCGCGGTCGTAGGATCGCGGTTTCGATTCCCAGACCAGGCGTTGTGAGTGTTTATTGAGCGAAAACACCTAAAAAGCTCCACGAGGCTCCGGTAGGGGATGGTGGTGATCCCTGCTGTACTCTTTCACCACAACTTTCTCTCACTCTTACTTCCTGTTTCTGTTGTACCCGTACTTCAAAGGGCCGGCCTTGTCACTCTCTGTGTCACGCTGAATATCCCCGAGAACTACGTTATGGGTACACGTGTCTGTGGAGTGCTCAGCCACTTACACGTTAATTTCACGAGCAGCCTGTTCCGTTGATTCGGATCAACCGGAACCCTCGTCGTCGTAACCGGCGGAGTGCTTCCACCAAATATAGTCAAATTCTCTATCCATCCATCCATCCATACATCCATCCATCCACCCATCCGTCCGTCCGTCCGTCCATCCATCCATCCATCCCTCCGTCCGTCCGTCCGTCCATCTTCACCGCTGCACGACGATTATTAATTTTATGAAGTAATTAGTGACGGAAATAGACTGAATAACATTCAACCTATGATAGAAGTATTATAGATTAATTCTTACTCAGCAGTTCTCACTACATTCGTGTGAGGATCGTGATGGGTAGAAACCTCCAGAGAGTCCTCTCAGAAGTAAACGTCAGCAAATTACCCGGCCGTATCATTTCCCGTCATCTAAAATGAAATCTGTTATGCTTCATTAGACATAAGTAGTAATTATCATAACAATACGTTATTGAATATTGTGAATTAGCATCCCTTTGTTGAACACATTGTGAATAAAAACGAACAAACAAACCAAAAAACTTTCAGCCATCGAATATAAAACGGATCCAAGTTATTAATCAATGATTTAGGTTTTGTTTTGATGATTTATTGTAAAGGAAAATCAGTCGATTCTTCGAAGTCCGGTTTACTAGTACTGCTTTGCCCTATGCTGTCTTTAGCGGAGTTCGGTGTGTAGCAAGCATTCAAAACCAGAGCCTCCGGCATTCATTGTCCTAAATGAGCATCAGCCGTATCAGTCTGGAAGGACCTGCAAAACTGAAGGGCAGTGTTCTATTTATTTCATAAAAATTTTTATAGCTACAAATTTTCTGATATATATGGTTTTTGTTAGAGATTTAGAACAAGTAGCAGACTTGAATGCTTGAACTGATATGATCGGCTAAACCCTTCAATGTGTTGCTCAAGTACGGTCCCAGCCCAATAAGATAATTAAGGCATTATAAATATTTGTGTGCTCATATGCACGTGCGCTTACACACACAAATATATATATATACACACACACACACACACACACACACACACACACACACACACATATATATATATATATATATATATATAATCAAAAGCAATTGGATATAAATTTAATAATAACATCAATTTAACAGGAAGTGGTTTAGCGCAAAAAAACCTGGGATACAGTAAAAATTAATACACAAATATAAGAGAGTGTCCACTATGTGGTCGCTCTTGCGGATCTATTTTTAGCGCAAGAGCGACCACATAGTGGACACTCTTTTATATTTGTGTGTGTATATATGTATATATATGAACAAACACACATACATAATACGACATACTTTCAGTCAATCACATTTCACGCACAGGGCATTAATCGACAAGTGGTTTGGAAGAAAGCACTTCTCTAAGGTGATGAACCTCCAAGCAAACTGGAAAACTAATAAAGTGAACTTCATTACTCTTAAGATAAAACATTCATTTAACTCCATAATTATTAAATAAGGTGGTGAGTTGGCAGAATCGTTAGCTCACCGGGCGAAATCCTTAGCCGTATTTCGTCTGTCTTTACGTTCTGAGTTCAACTTCCGCCAAGGTCGACTTAGCCTTTCATCTTTTCGGAGTCGATAAATTAAGCACCAGTTGCATACTGGGGTCGATCTAATCGACTGGATCCCTCCCCCAAAATTTCGGGCCTTGTACCTAGAGTAGAGAAGATTAATAGTTATTAAATTTTTAATAGAATATATTATAATATCATATATTACATATAGCTCAAAAGCCACCCGATAAGCCGGCTTTTAAGCTAGCTCCTGTGGAGGGTTCTTCATTCAGCCTTGAGCCCAATAATGACACTTCATGCATTGAGTACATATTAAATTTTATCAAACATGACCAATATTTTTCAAGCAATGAACAATTTTCGTCTAAACAGTGATATATGTTGACTTGGAACTTATTGCAAAGCTTCATGATAAACAACATTTTTTTGTCTTTCCATTCGTGGGGGGGGGGCAGTTCAATTCTTTTTTCTGCCTAACCTCTTTCTTTCTATCTCTTTGTTTCTATTGATTGTTTTCAACCATCAACATCACCAGTACCACCACCAGCGCCACTACAACTGCCATACATAAATATTCAGACTTCTGACGATACCACCATCAACATATTTGACTCGCCGCCTCCCCGTCTACCACCATCACTGTCTTTCACATCCCTTACTATCACCATCATGCTTGACCGCCTCAGCTACAACCACCACCACCACCACCATCATCATCACCGTCGACTCCGCCTCTATTACAACTACAGCTCATACTATTACTATCATCTCATTAGCATCTCAGTTGTCAATCTACTACCGCCCTCACCGTCTCTATGCCTACTATTACTCTCACCCCAGCAAGAGTAGTAGAAGAAGTGACATTGAATGGTGAGAGAGGAGTGGGGTCAAAGTGTGACACACTGACACACAGAAATTCGTTTTGGCATTTATTATTACAGATTATAAATCAATACTAAGTTATTTATGTTAAGCACCGTAAAAATAATTTTATGAATAAATTAGATTGCACTACTTTAGATGACATCTATTAAAATCTAAATCCAAAATCACATGGCGATTATTTGCTACATCAATAATTGTAAAAATGGATAATCGTCGTAAACTAAACAAACTGTGATAGCCATCCTTACTTTGAGTCGCTGGAATCTGTCAAAAATGCAAATATTTCCACAGGAGTCTTCTCTTTGTGTGTCGTTTTAATCTTCATCAAATACAACAGAAGTCCACAAGTAGAAAAATCATTAATGCTAATAATTTCACCTGTGGTTTTATAGATCTGTGGAGCATTCGTTGGCTGTATACCTCATTAATGACTAAGCCATCACTAAGTGTGTTACTAGTTTGGGGGTTATTGAATCCTATGCCTAATAGCCATCTGAAGCCCTCATCGAAGATGTCTATTGCATATCGTTATTAACTTCATTGACATTAACCACATTGCTAGTGACTTTTCCGAGTCTTCCTCAGCCAGGCGGCGAGCTGGCAGAGTCGTTAGCACGTCGGGTGAAATGCTTAGCGGTATTTCGTCTGCGGTTACGTTCTGAGTTCAAATTCCGCCGAGGTCGACTTTACTTTTCATCCTTTCGGGGTCGATTAAATAAGTACAAGTTACGCACTGGGGTTGATACAATCGACTTAATCCATTTGTCTGTCCTTGTTTGTCCCCTCTGTGTTTAGCCCCTTGTGGGTGCTAAAGAAATAGGTATTTCGTCTGCCGCTACGTTCTAAGCTCAAATTCTGCCGAAGACAACTTTGCCTTTCATCCTTTCGGGGTCGATAAATTAAGTACCTGTGAAACACTGGAGTTGATGTTATTGAGTAACCCCCCGCCCAATTTCAGGCCTTGTGTCTATAGTAGAAAGGATTATTGCTATATCAGGTGTGAGTAAAGATATAGAACCAGTTAACTGGACTAATCAGAATTAGCTAACCTAATGTAACACGAGGACAGCTTTTAACCATAGAGAGAAGTTATCACTCTCAGTGAAATTTATAAATAAATAGGAACTGAAGTACAAAAGAGGTAAGGCTGATGAGAATAAGTGGTTACCTTTTGCGTCAAGAAACATTATTGGTAGTAATGGTAACAGTAGTTTATCATCAGTTTCTGCAGTTTTAAGTGGATAAAAGACATCTCTTGAATGCATCACTCTATAGAAAAATTAATTCAGCAGTGTAGGTTAGCGAAATATCACTGAGTTCCTAGTGTGGTGACTTCCTAACTGAAAGAAAGAATAAATATTTGGAATATATCTTGTAAATACTCGTCTCTCTGTAACCTGTGCGCGTATGCGTGCACACACATTTTTTGTTTTGTATCCTCTGCACATTACTTCTCTTTGAAATCACTCGGTAGTTAAGCGCATATTTTTGAAGTATATTGAAGCATATCCCAATGGCATCAAAGCGCTACGAGGCACTGAATGATTGTCCGTTTTGTGTGGAACTTTGTCGTTTTGGCAATCCAAATTCTCTATAAATAGTATGTAGGGAATTGAATAAATGACCTACTTTTAATTGCAGTCTTGCCGAAATATTCCGTGTGATCAATTTAGTTATAAGAGATCGTGGAGGCGCAATGGCCCAGTGGTTAGGGCAGCGGACTCGCGGTCGTAGGATCGCGGTTTCGATTCCCAGACCGGGCGTTGTGAGTGTTTATTGAGCGAAAACACCTAAAGCTCCACGAGGCTCCAGCAGGGGATGGTGGTGATCCCTGCTGTACTCTTTCACCACAACTTTCTCTCACTCTTACCTCCTGTTTCTGTTGTACCTGTATTTCAAAGGGCCGGCCTTGTCACTCTCTGTGTCACGCTGAATATCCCCGAGAACTACGTTAAGGGTACACGTGTCTGTGGAGTGCTCAGCCACTTACACGTTAATTTCACGAGCAGGCTGTTCCGTTGATTCGGATCAACCGGAACCCTCGTCGTCGTAACCGACGGAGTGCTTCCAATGTAAGAGATCAGTGATATACCTCACTACGACTCATTATAGTGTGAAAAGAATGTAGCAATTTGCATCGATGTTAAGTATCCGTTTTGATTACTGGTGAATACACGGATGTAATAGGTAATAATATAAATAATAAGTATTATATGAATTATATGCATATCTCCGCATATCACTCTAGCTCTCACTAGTCAATGTGTGCAGGAGTCTTAGGTCGTGTGAAGTGTTCTTTGCGACGGAATTATGTGCATTGCATATTGAATAAATATAAGTTTACTTCCTAATTATTAAATAACAGTTTGTGTGGACATCAATTTCTCTTGGGCACTGGATGCAAAATCTGTGCAAAAACACGCGCCCACAGCTTAGGGGAGAGAATCCTGTCCATAGCAAATATGCAAGATAAATGTTCCTTCTTCTCTAAAAGTAATATTAAAAGAACATAAGAAAGAAAGATAAAGAGATCTACTTTCGATTTCAGCATCGGATGACCAGTATTTCATTTGCCATTTTCCTGCTTATGGCACATTCATTCTGTGAATGGACTTGACATTGCTGAGATTGTAAGCTATTATCTATCATACTTCAGGAATTTTATAGATTGTTGAACGTATGAATGTTATTGACATAAGGAATACTGAATAGTCTTACCACGCAGATTCCTAATGTTTATACAAGTACTTCAAACATTTGAGAACATTACGACTGTATTATATGAATACTTCAGAGATTTAGAGAGTAGTTTCTACGACTGACTCAACAGGTGATCCCCTCATATATATATATGTGTGTGTGTTTGTGTGTGTCTGTGTGTCTGTGTGTGTATGTGTGTGCGTGTGTTTGCGTGTATATATATATATATATATATATATATATATGTGAAATAGAAAGATGAATAATCTTGTAGTAGATTAATCAAAAGTTTAACCGATACCTTAGTAGCAAAATCACAGCAGTGAACAGCACGGTTGGAGGTACAACCATCTGGCGTTGCAACCGTGCGTTGGTGCGGATAATTGAAATTAAAACATTATTGGTGAATTGAAGAAATGGAGCTGAACGCAGATTGAACAGAAATCGTTTTATTTCATTCTACACGTGTTTCGAAAGGCACAAATTACCAAAATCCGATTGAATAATGGACCATATTGTGTCTTTCTCTTCAGGAAGAAAAAAGGAAATCCGTTGGAAAAACAAAAACAGAACAGAGGCAGAGCAAAACAAATCGAACTGTGCAGTCGATTTGTTTTTGCTCTGCCTCTGCCTCTGTTCTGTTTTTGTTTTTCCAACGGATTTCCTTTTTTCTTCCTGAAGAGAAAGACACAATATGGTCCCATTATTCAATCGGATTTTGGTAATTTGTGCCTTTCGAAACACGTGTAGAATGAAATAAAACGATTTCTGTTCAATCTGCGTTCAGCTCCATTTCTTCAATTCACCAATAATGTTTTATATATATATATATATATATATATAATATATATGTATGTATGTGTATGTGTGTGTAAATGTGCATTTATTCATTTATATATATATATATATATTATATATATATATATTATATATATATATATATATATATATATATATTATATATATATATATATATATATATATATATATATAATATATATATATATATATATATATATATTATATTATATATATATGTATATATATGTATAGGTATGTAGAAAAATACAACATGGACAAGAACGTATAACTCATAGAAGACGATACAATAAACATGGACAGGTCATTCGAACCCCTCAGTCTTCAGTCAAGAACCGGATCATCGTAGTAATTTCGGCTGATTAATCTTGAGATTACTAGATCACGGCCAGCCCTCCAAGAAAAACTAAGCAGGAAGCGTAGATTTCCTGGAAGATATATATATATTTATATATGAAAAAACATGTCAAAAATAGAAAATGCTAAGATGATTTTATAGTGAATCTTTCAGTACCGGTTTCGGTCATTTTGAGACCTTTTCAACTGTAACGATTAAATAATTAAATTTTGAAAAATTTAGAAAAATTAGAAGAAAGGTTTTTTTAAAGGAATACTTCCATAGTAGTGTTCAGATATATGTGGCATTCTGCCTTTCTCTGACTCCCTTGTTTGCACTTGTGTATTCGAGGTCGTTGTGAGTTCTTGAGGGGGTGGGAGTGGGAAAATCTGGGCTGGTCAGTGGCGACCGGCAGTCGCTGCGTAGGCGTTATACTTAAAGACATTAGTGGGGGTAGAAGGTGGAGAAGTAGAAGAAGAAGAAGAAGATGACGGTGCCGATGATGATGACGATGAAGAAGAAGAAGGAGAAGGAGAAGATGACGATGATGATGGTGGTGATGACGATGACGACGATGATGATGATAACGATGATGATGAAGAAGAAGAAGAAGAGGGAGAAGAAGAAAAAAAACAGAGAAGGGAGAATATGAATGGGTGAAGATATAGCTGTTTTGGGGCGATTAGTAATGGATTCTATGGAATGTAATATTTGTGTGTGTATATATATTTCTTTTATTCTTAAGTTGAGCTATATTAATTGTTTGTCGTAGACCCGTTAAGAAGTGGCCTGTATTTTATAATAAAGAGATTTTCTTTACTTATTCGTTGTCTCGAGGTTGTATCGTCCCTAAATTGGTAGAGGGGGAAAATTCTGAAGTTTGGTGTTTTTTGTTGGCGCAAGTATCTATGTGTTGGCTAAAAGCTATTTTTCTGTTTTGGGGAATTTTTATCTGGGATCTGTGCAGGGCCATTCGTTTACGCAAACCATTTTTTGTTTGGCCTATGTACTGCTCTTGACACCCGGAGCAGGTTAGTGAGTATATTAGGTTCTCCGAAGCACATGTGAAGTTGCTTTTCACTGTAAACCGCTGTCCCTGTTTGAAGGAGAACTCAGAACCCTCGATTAGATAGTCGCATATCCCGCAATTGGGTCTTCCACATTTTTTTACTGTCGGCTTCTGTGTTGAAGAGTGAATTCGGGCTTGTGTTAGAAGACTTTTCATGGATCTAGGCTGTCTTTGGCTTTTTATGATCGTGTGTGTTTGGAGGATTGTGTTCATTCTGTGGTCTTTTTTTAGGAGGGGTATGTTGTGGAGGATGGTGCCGAAGGCTTCGTTATTGAGAGGGTTGTGTGTGAAGATGTATGGTAAGGCTTTTGGTTGTAAGTTTTTCTTTGATTTGGGATGTCTCAGTTCCTTGATGTTAAGTTGAAGAGCACGTTGAATGCACTTGTCAATAAGTGTAGGTGGATAGTTCCTGGTGATAAGGGTATCTTTTAGTTCTTGTAGTCGTGTGTGTCTGGTGTTTGCATTAGAGACTATAGTGCATATCCTTTTTGCTAGATTGAAGGGGATATTCATCCTGGTGTGTCTGGGGTGGCATGAATTGAATGGAAGATATTGCTTAGAGTCTGTAGGTTTATAGTATATGTCTGTTTCTATTATATTATTAGCTTTCTTAATGAGGATATCGAGGAAGGGAAGTTGTTGCTGGCTATATTCCATCGTGAATTGGATGTTTACGTCCAGCCCGTTTAAAATTTCCTGGAATTCTATGAGTTTTTCTATATTTTTATGCCAAAGAATGAAACAGTCATCTAGATATCTCTTCCAGTTGTTTTCTATGTAGATGGAGAAAGGGCTGCCATATCTTTCTAGAACCTTACGATATAGACTGATCTCTAGGTATCCTATGACTAGGTTGGCAAAGGAGGGGGCCATTCGTGTACCCATCGCAGTCCCCGATTTTTGTCGGTAGAAGTTGTCATTGAAGGCGAAGAAGTTATTTTCCAGGATGAATTTAACCCCTTCTATCACGAATTCTTTTTTGATGCGGTGTGGTAGTTCGTTGGCGTGATTCTCTAGCCAGAATTGGATTGCCTCTAGTCCTAGGTTGTGGGGGATATTGGAGTAGAGGTTGACTACATCGAAGGATACCAGTATGGTGTTTTGGTTTATAGTATTCGGTAGGTGATTGAGCATATCTAAGTCGTCCCTTATATAGCTTTTGACATGTTTGAGGAGTGGTTTTAACAGGGTGTCTAAAAAGTTACTGAGGCGGTGGGTTTCGCATGCGGGACCTGCTATTATGGGTCTCAATTTGAGGTCATTAGGATTAGGGACTTTAATTATTTTGTCTGTGGCTATCTTGCATGCGTTGCTTATTTTTTCACTTTTGTGGATCTTAGGTATACCGTAGAATTGGCTAGTTTTACTTGTGAAATTGGTCATATAATCATATTCTTTGTCGGTGAGCCCTGCTTTGTATGGGTTAAATATGGATTTTAGTTCCCTCATTATTTTTTGTTGACTGTAGTTTTGTGCCTTTTCATAGTATGTTGTGTCTTCCAGCATAGAAAGAACCAAAGTTATGTAAAAAGTCGTATCCATATATATATATATATATATAATATATATATATATATATTATATATATATATATATATATATGCAGCTATATTTATGCATATATTCTTATATATATATATATATTTATACATACACTCATACAAACACCTAGACAGGCACACACATACTTATGTGGGTGTGTTGTGCACATGTATATGTTTGTAGTATTTAGCTACCATGTAAGTAAGTCACGTGGATGAGCATTGTAAACAAGTATTGATTTTTAAATATATAAGGACAGCAAGAGATTGCGAGTACAGCAATTCTACCTGTTCTCATTTTCATGTTTGTTCAACAGTAAATTAAACTAAATTTTTATAGTTCTACAGAACTGCATAATCGATTGCATGAGATCACATAACAGTATTATTATTTCTATGGTGATATCATCCGACAATCTGCACGGGTGTACCAGAACTTATGGCCTATCCGGTGAGACTGGTGTGAAAATTGTCATTTTGTGTTTATATTATCCGCTGAGGAGCCATCCGAGCTAAACTCATGAAACGCGACCTGGTCCAGAGTGAATAACGTATTCATATCGATTTGGGATATATATTTTTGTGGTATATTTTATGTTACCATAAAAATGCCAATTACGCTCTGCCGCTCTACTTTTGCATACAACACTCTTCTCTGTTACACAGAATTATATATACTGGTATATATACTGGTATATATATATATATATATATATATATATATATATATATATATACTGATATATATATAATTACAGACATATACATATGTGTAAAGAGAGAGAGGGAGGGAGATAAAGAAAGTGCAGAGGAAGAAAGAGAGAGGTTTATGTATATATATAAATACAGGTGTATAAACACACACACATATCCAACTATGTCTCATATATTGATTTGTGGCACAATGCCACGCACTTTGAGTAGTTCTCATTCTATCGATCTCTGAAGAACGAAAGGCAAATTTGGCCTTGCTTTGATTCTAACTTAGAGCTTAAAGTGACATAGCTCAATGACGAAGCCAAACGCAATTTGTCTATTGCTATCGTTTCTGCCATTCCCCACTCTCGTTGTGTGTAATTATATTCGTATGTTACAAAAGCAGTGATCAGATCAGTTGAACTGCTTTTTTTTTTTCTTTTTAATTCTCTTCGGGACTTTAATAGCCTCTTTCGGTGTTCTCCCAATATCAATATTGGTTTCTCCCTCAGCTAGCTAGAAATATGTGCCTTAAGTTCTTGTAAATGTATTTCGTTGTTCGTCAATGTCAAATTAATAGTGATAAGGGTATGATTTTTAATATTATTTATATAAAAGAAAAAAAAAGGTGGTGTATGACAGAAGCCTTCTGCCTTTTAGTTACGTCCCTTGATGTTTTCAGTTTATATTCAACCAGGTTCGATGTTACCTTTCATCTTTCTGATAAAAAGAAAAGTTACACTATATTTTTCATACATTTATACACACGTTTCCATGAATGTACACTCGCGTGTATATATATATATCAATATACATATGTATTTAATATATACACACACACATACATACGCACATACATATATGTATATATATACATACATACATATATATAAAATAAATTAGAAATAAAACCACTATTAGGCAAATCAAACAGTGAAAAACATAAACCAAAACATAAAAAATTAATATAATTTTGATTTGCCTAATAGTGATTTTATCTCTAATTTAATTTATATTTATACTGTGAAATTGGATTTAATCCTAAATCTAATTTTTCCCTGTAAATTTGGATTTACTCCCTATTATTATTATTATTATTATTATTATTATTATTATTATTATTATTATTATTATTAATCATATGTTGGTATGTATGTGTATAAATACATAGATATATGTATTTGTGCATGTGTTCATGTATATTTAAATGTGCAGGCACCGACCCACAAGCATAAACCACATAGATTATAGTCGACCAGTTTTCTGTACCGTAAACCAATCACAGAGTGAAAGTATAACAAACACTCGAAGATGCAGATTTGCAATTATTCTATGCTTATGAAAAATAGTACGCTTATGGGATAAACGTTTCTAGATATCTATAGAATTTATTAAAGGATAAAGATTAAAGAAGATAGTCAAAGAACACAGTTCTTAAATCTACTACAAAGGTCATTAAAATACTAATATAATTCAGAATACTAAAGGCTGTGGCGTAGCAGAGATGATAGAATCCAGAACTAAACTGCTTATATTATGTTACAGTGGGGACGACTTTAACTTTTAGCTTTACGCGATCGATAAAATAGATACCAATTAGAAAATGGACATACACAATTATTTCTTACTCATAAAAGTTGCTATCCTTGGGTCAATGTGAGAAACATTTGAAGTGCCATATTCCAAGGGAGATTGCATGGAGCTGAGTTGGAATCTTATTTGTAACAATTTCATTATATTAATGTCGCTCATGTCCTTAAGAAAAACGGGAAACCGTACAATCTCTTTTTCCGTCCTCTCATACATTTGCGATCTTGCATCTATGTAAAAAAAAAAGAAAAAAAAAATCAATATTTCTGACGTTGTCTAAGCAAATGAATTCTTCCTTGTTTCTCCTTTCTTTACATGTACCAATCATAGAACTGAAGCTGGTACAAATGAAATATTATTGTACAGATTCGTCTCTTCCATATTCTTCTCATTCCCCGAAAGTTGATCTATATGTCGATCCTATTTTCCAATCTGTGGTCATCCTATATTTCTTTTCTTTTTTTTCGTACAATATATGGAAGACAGAATTATCCAATTTGTTTTTCCATTTTAAACATCGAAGGAAGTGATCTGAGGATGATTTGATTACCAATTCTAAAATATGTTCACAGCTTCACCTTCACATACAAACATCATCATATTACTGCTTTCCACACTTTCTGAGATATGTTGCTGCATAACTATAACTTCTATATCAACCACTTTCAGATCTGTATCCAAACAAACTAAAAGTCCCACCCCACCAATCTACCTACTCTTCTCTTAATACTAATAGTCCAAAAGAACACGATGCAAAATATAACATCAAACTCAACAGCATAAATATTACACACACACACGCGCGCACAACGGATGAAAATACTAGGGAAAATACTAGGGAAAACGCAGAAAGCCACTTCAACGTTTACAGAAGAAAAAGTCAAGAGAAACAGTCAGCGCACAATCATTCTTAGAGCAATTATTGTTCTCACATTCGGTCTAGAGACGTACTCACACAAATACATACATGTGTATTCAGACACACGCACACATACACACAAACACGCATACAAACAATAGTACCCTCATGCATATTCAGTATTAAAAACTATCATAAATTATGCCTGTCCTACTTAATCAGGCATTGTTTTTTTACAACCAGTCACTTATAGTAAACAACTAAGCTCACAAAATGACGCACTTCACATTGTATTAGTCTGCACGTCGTCATTAGCCAGATTCCCCTACTACACAATCAAATAAAACTACTCCTTAATAACTAAAACTCAATCACACACCGACACTGAGATATATCTACCGCAGCCAAGTAAAACTACGAAGGAGAAGCCTTAATACGATCAACCGATTTGCTAGAAATAGCACCGAAATCTCTTAGCAATTCTACTGTACCGTCTTAATACCATATATATACATACGTCTGATCATGTATATCATATGATATGTATGATCAATAAGTATCTGGACTGTTACCAAAGTAACGAAGCTAAAGCACGCAGTATAAAGCCGCTTGATACAGATTGATCTTAAATCTGCTGTGCATATGCACTAAATTTTAACGTTCTAGCTCACGCCTACTGTTGACAGCAGTGCTTGGAAGGAAAGTGTGTAGCATGTGATCGTCGCATTGACCATGACAGAATCCGTTGAGCAGATAATCTGCATCAAATATCTGATACTTCATCAAATATCTGATACTTCATCAAATATCTGATACTGCATCAAATATCTGATCAGACTTCGTGTACGTGATATTTATTGATCAGACTTCGTGGGTGTGGGTGTGTGGATGTGTGTGTGAGTGTGTGTGTGTGTGTATGTGTGAAATAGAGAGAGAAAGAGAGACTATGGGTAATGTAAGGATCTTTTTGGTTTTTGTCACTGTCTATTATTTTGTTCCAATTGTTTTCAAATTTGGTATATAAGCTTTGTATAGTAATTATGAGAACAAAATTTATTTTCCCCATAAATCCACTATTAAAAAGTTATTAGCCTTTAAACTTTGCAAAATTTAGGTATTTTAGCTAATCAGAAGCAAGTATTTTACACATCACAGTGCGAAGAACTCTACGTAAGCAAAGAAGCACTACGAGTTCCATAGCTGATTGCGAAGAACTCTGTTTCCATAGTGAGCAAAGATACTCCGCATGCGCACAAAGAATGTAACCACCACTTGTTCTACAGTTGTTTGTTTTCATAACCGATGAGACTCACACTCAACAAATTGAAAGTACCTGGGCATCTTTAAAACGTGGAAGCAATCGCCGGTGTGGGACATACCGTTCCATGGTTGACTCTTATCTTTGTGAATTCACGTGGAGAAGATTTGAGAAAGATAATTTATTTTATAAAACCCTAGAGTGTTTTGTAAACTTTCGTTCTTGAATTTTTTAAACTAATAACTGTTTTAAGCAATGTTTTTACTCATTTCTAGCAACTCCTGTTGGTTTGCCCGTTGCTTTTAAATATTTAGTTTGCTCGTAAATGTTTTAATGTTTTTCGCTGTTTACTGTAGCTAGTTTAATGTTCTGACATGCCTGTCCCTTCCCGTCCCCGGTGATGGAAGACGCAGCGAACGCGCTGTTTTCTGTTAGAATGAAAATTCTGAAAATTATCAAACTTTCAACACCTGTAACATTTTCGCAAATTTCTTCTGGAATAAATGAATAACGAATTTAAAGATTTCGATATGTAGTGATGAAAACCAGAAAGATCCTAAAACGACGGCGACAACTAGAACCCCTTTGATTACACAGCTGCAATGATGT
>NC_042997.1:40479520-40512020 GCF_006345805.1 Octopus sinensis
CATACTTTTTCCAAGGAAGCGTTCGACATTAGATGCAATAACAAATAGATTCATAACCTCCACGATCCAAAAATGTGGGATCATATTGTAGGCCTTACGTTAATCAATCCATAACATGGCCAAATTGGTTTTCCTCCTCTTGAAATCTTTAAGTACTCTTTTACTGTTTTGTTAATCAGAATTTGGTTCATGTTACCTCTGCACTTATTTATGCTTGTGCCCACTCATTTGGCGAAGCTCAATTTTCTTTCAAGAGTCTGTTCATTGACTCTGTGATTATTCCTGTCAATAACCTCCACATAAGTGGTAAGCATGTTATCGATCTGTAGTTGTCTACTGCATTCCCTTCTGCGCTGTCATTCAAGCGTAAAACTGTCTTGTCCTTTGTCAGCCACTCCAGTGTCCCTTGGGCAGCATTTAACAAAGTCTTAAGTCGTTACGTTTATCTTTAATGGCATTTATTACATCTTTTGATCCAGTAGCTTTGAACTCCGTCTGGTCCCGAAGCCTCCCAATCCCTTATCTTCTTGCTTGACTTGCTTCACGGCCCTAACTGAAATATATAATTCTGCCTACTGTAGACAAACAGTTGTTTGTTTCAGTTCTTCTAACCATTCATCGTCCTTCTTATGTTCCTCGTCTTTACTTCAAATGTGTCCCCCAAACTTTTAGCTTTCACTGCTCTCTGGTATAATCACTTCATCTGTATACTCTCCAACTACCCTCACCTAAAGAGGCTAACCTATGCAAGGCCTCAAATTGGTACTTCATACCTTATTATTATTAGTAGTAGTATTACTATTACTATCACCACTATTACCGCCATTATCAATTTGTATTAGACATAAACTGAATAAGAATACTCCCAGGACGGGAATTTCATTGTTGATCAATATATGAAACAGAACAATACCTGTCAGTTCTATTTTAACCCTCCAGTTTTCTGATATGTTAAAAGTTGAATGAGAAGACACCTTATTGTACTGCATCTACGAACAATAACTGCTAAGACGTGGTTCTACACTCTTCAAAAGTTTGGAACCAGAGTTTGAAATCAGAGCCCCACTACTGTGAAAAAAAGCATAAATCCGAAAGAAGAAGCACACTCTAAGATGTAGAGCTGTATATATTAAAAATGGGGAAGGGCGGTTTATGGGATTATCTTAGGTTCCCGTCCATAAAGGGTTTAGCTTTATGGCGTATCGGGATCTAATCATACGCCATAAAGCTAAACTCTTTATGAACGGGAAACCTAAGGTAATACCATAAACCGACCTTCCCCATTTTTAATATATATATATTGACAAGCGATGCTGGTGTGTTTACGTCCCCGTAACTTAGCGGATCGGAAAAAGAGACCGATAGAATAAGTACTAAGCTTGCAAAGAATAAGTCCTGGGGTTGATTTGCTGGACTAAAGGCGGTGATCCAGCATGGCCGCACTCAAAATGACTGAAACAAGTAAAAGAAAAGATTAAAATTATATATATATATATATATATATATATATGTATATGTATATAGATGCACGTATATGTATATAGATGCACGTACAGAGGCAACATGCATATAGACCCATTATATTATATACACCTTATATTATACATGTATATATTTAACTATATTCATGTTTATATTTATATATGCACAAACACACAAACACACATACACACACACACAGGGTTACTAAACATAACAGTGTTAACGTTGACTTATATGTCATTTTCCTTTGGCTTAGTCACGTTTGCTTTTGTGTGGATTGCTGTAATCTAATTAGTTCAAATAATGCCTGCATTTGTATTCGACAAGAAATTATTGTCCTTGATATTTATAACAATAGCAATACTAACATAATTTTTTCATGTATTCAATGAATTATTTTTGTTTAAATAGATTATTCAATGTGTATGTGTTTGTGTTTATGTGTGTGTGTGTGTGTGTGTGCGTGTGTGTGTGCGTGCGCGCGCTTCTGTATTTGTATTTGTGCGTGTGCGTGTAGATTTATATTGGCAGACTGATAGATACGTAGGAAAGTACATTGATAAGCAGATAGATTATTGATTCACCGGATAGGTAGGCTGAAAGACTGATAGATAGACTGCTGAAAAGACAGAGAAATAGACAGAGCTACACAGATAGACAAATCACTCTCTCTCTCTCTGTTCCTCTCTCTCTCTCTCTATATATATATATATATAGTTGAAATTCAGAAAAAAAAACAGAAGACGAAGACGGGTATATAAACAATAAGCAAGTGTATTATTTTGACGCTCAGTAAAATGGGAAAAGTCTTTTACGTTTCGAGCCTACGCTCTTCAGCAGAAAGGAATAAGAGAAAATAAACAGAGGGAGAATGAAAAAAAAAACTCGTACATTTCAGCAGTAAAAGAAGAAAAGGAGAAAGAAAGAGAAAAAAACTAAAAAAAAGGAGAGAGAGAAAGGCAATGTATTCTCATACGGAATATAAAGTTCAGAAAGTTCCTAAAAGTTTAAAACTTATGGTAGATTCGAGCGATTTACATGAACGAAAAAAATCCAGTCAAATCCTTGAAAGAAAAGTCAGTGGTAATCTGGGTGGAATGCGGGTAGGTGGACGAAGAGAGGTGCTGAACGGGATGAGGTTCAGAAATGCAAATCCAAAGAGTAGGAAGTTCAGTCAGGATCAAACTGGGGTAACCACGTGAGCGTATGATATATAGTTGAAATATTTTATATAGATAGATAAAGAGATAGATAGATGGATATATAAATATCAATTTGCTTTTCGTGATACGCATTCTTCTTCTTCTTCTTCTTCTTCTTCTTCTTCTTCTTCTTCTTCTTCTTCTTCTTCTTCTTCTTCTTCTTCTTCTTCTTCTTCTTCTTTTCTTCTTCTCTTATATATATATATATACTACATATGTGGAAAATCGGTGTGTGTTTGTTTGTGGTGTTGTTATCTAACTCCTCTTACATCGTTTTATTGAGTTTGATGAAACTTGACACGTGAGTAGAACTCTGGAAACCTCGTGACACACTTAGATTGTTGAAAAACTCGATAATATGGCCCCTGGAAGGGACCTTTATAACTACCTCATAACTAATTTTTTTAAACCCCGAAGGGAAATAACCCATACCACCTGCACAATATTTTTTTAAACACTCAAGGGAAACAACCCATTTTATTTTTTATGTTCGATTACTTTGAATATTGATCTTTTCTCTGTCCAATTTCTAATTTTTGCAGACAATATCACTTTTTACCGTATTTGACACGTGAGTAGAACTCATGTCTGGAAAACTCATGACACACTTAGATTGTTGAAAAAAATCGATAATAGATTCAATGGATTCTCCTATCTACTACATATTACTAATACTTTATTTAAACAACTCAAGGGAAATAACCCACACCACTTGCACTTTTTAGCGAAGCGATCAATATTTGATTCTCACGATCAGCCAACCTAATTCTGCATTTCACTACTCACAGTTTTGAACTGCTAAACATTATTATTGCACTTCCTTAATTTGAATCTCTTCATTCATACATTTCTATACATACATACTTTTTTGAATGCCTATTACTCCGATATTTCTGCATTTTTACAGTTACACTTTCTCCATGTCAGTTGATAAGTTTTTTCCAGAACGTATTTGTAGTGGTTTCATGCAGGCATAGCGTGGATTCGATCCTCGATTGCCAAATGTCACTTAACACTTCAACAGCACTTTTTCACACGGCAAAACAATATTTTTTCTGTGAACGACAACCTCTCTCGCCAACCTCCGAAAACCTCTCTCAACAACCTCCAATGATCACTCTTGCCAACCACTGATAACCTCTCTCCTCCAGCTGACAGTTTTTGTACTTTTTCGTGACGGAAAATACACCTTTTGTGGCAGTTATAACGAAATTGCTTTCTTATATGAGAGTAATAAGGCGTTTCAATAGAGCATCTTTGCCCCCGGTAATTACCGTGTACACCAGCTAGCAAAGAATATGAGGGGCTTAATTAACTTGTGATCCAAATGAATAGGTGCGTTGGGTAAGTGTCTCTGTTAGTCGACTGTTAGGTTCCATGATCACAGCTAAGGCTAGATCTAGGGATTGTTTTCCTCTGGAAAACGATGAGTTATGAACGTTATTCTCCTGCCTATATTCTTCTAACTACTTTTACTTTTTGTCCTGTTTTATTCCTTCATTCTTCTATTTTATTACTTATAAACTGTGAATTTTATTCCTTGTAAACTGTAAATTTTTCCCGTCTAAGATATTCATACCTTGTCTCTGATGACGGGGTACCTGTACGGACATGCTAACTTACCCTTATTTATCTCAGAAACGGCTGTAATATTTCAAATTTCCCTTACCCTAATCAAATTATTTTTAATGACTTGAGATACTCATTCTGCCCTGATTTTGATTTTTCCTCTAATATGATATAATTGGCCCAGTGGTTAGGGCAGTGGACTCGCGGTCGTAGTATCACGGTTTGAATTCCCAGACCGGGTGTTGTGAGTGTTTATTGAGCGAAAACACCTAAAGCTCCACGAGGCTCCGGTAGGGAGTGGTGGCGATTCCTGCTGTACTCTTTCGCCGCAACTATTGGTCTGCTCGCTTAGCCAGCGGGGTGGCGTCATTTGAAGGCTAAAACAATGCGAAGTGCATTGTGACCAGCGATGTGTAACAACATCTGATAGCCTGGTCAGTCACGTGATCACGTGATGATATGATATATATATATACAGAGATACAAAGAGAGAGAGAGGGGTGATAGATAGATAGATAGATAGATAGACAGACAGATAGATAGATAGATAGATAGATAGATAGATAGATAGATAGATAGATAGATAGATAGATAGATAGATAGATAGATAGATAGATAGATAGAGCTAGCACACCCTCGGTTACAACGACGTGTTTCAGTGGATTTGATCAACCAAACACTGTCTACTTATAAAATTAACGTCCAAGTGGCTAAGCACTCTATAGATACGTATCTCTGGGAGATTCAGTGTGACACAGAATTTGACAAGGTTGGACCCTTGAATTATAAGTGCTACACATTTTTACCAGCTGAGTGAACTGGTGCAACTTTCAAGTATCCGATCATGACGGTTGAAGGTATTTTGAAAAATATGATGGTTTATATTGTTTATGAACAATGTAGTGATTATGAATCTGTTGGATGAGAACGATCGACTGTTGACAGAAAAATGTAAACATGAAAGAGTGAGTTGAATTAAAATCTGGATAATATAAATACACATGAAAATAAGCATAATAATAATAGCCCAACGGGAAAAAGCCCATTTATGAATAAAGCTTGAAGGCGGAAAAGACTTCCCAGAATGATACTCATAGATTCAAGCAACCGATCATCAGACAGCCAAGATCATGTAGAATAATATGATAATTTATAAATGTTTACAAACGGTGCAGTGAGAGTTATTTAGAACTCAAGTAAACGTTAAAAAGCAAGTTCATATTGAACTAACAAATGAATAATTTTTGGAAGCACTCCGTCGGTTACGACGACGAGGGTTCCGGTTGATCCGAATCAACGGAACAGCCTGCTCGTGAAATTAACGTGTAAGTGGCTGAGCACTCCACAGACACGTGTACCCTTAACGTAGTTCTCGGGGATATTCAGCGTGACACAGAGAGTGACAAGGCCGGCCCTTTGAAATACAGGTACAACAGAAACAGGAAGTAAGAGTGAGAGAAAGTTGTGGTGAAAGAGTACAGCAGGGATCACCACCATCCCTGCCGGAGCCTCGTGGAGCTTTAGGTGTTTTCGCTCAATAAACACTCACAACGCCCGGTCTGGGAATCGAAACCGCGATCCTACGACCGCGAGTCCGCTGCCCTAACCACTGGGCCATTGCGCATCCACAAATGAATAATATAAATCATCTATATACATGAAAATAGGTATATTGATTGCAGCAAAGAAAAAGCCTTTGTAGAAATCGAGAGTTTAAGAAAAATATATCGTAAATAATAAAGATTAACATTGAGAATTATGGGAAGAGCGAATGCGTATCACGAAAAGCAAATAGATGATTCCTTCTAATTTTGGCGCAAGGCAAGTAAAATTTTAGAGGAAGGGCGAAGTTGATTACTTGACCAGTACTTTATCATATCAAACAGTTGTCATTAAAGAGGTAGTGACTAGGAGTATTACAATTGCACCTTGGGCTGTTATAATATCCGTTAAGTTTACCAAACCTACTCACAAGCGAGGCAAAGTTTTCGTCGTAAGAATGGATAACTTACGGCTCTTTTTTAAAATGATAATAATTGTAGCCCTTGGAAAAATACCTAGATACGAAATTTCCTCTAGCTACAATGATATTTATACAAAATGTTGGGTTGAGCTAGCAAAGCATTCTAGATCTAGTTCTGCGAGATTTCCCGGGGTTGTTTTCACTGCTAACTCAAGAGATCTGTTCGTAGAATTCTCTATCGTAACAAAAAGAGGTTGCCTTTAAGTCCACCTCATATGAAGCCAAGGAAGAGATTCGATAACTTGAGTTTCCATATATATATATATATATATATATATACGTGTGTGTGTGAAGTGTATTTCGGTGAAAGGTATACCTCTAGGTAATAAATCAAATAAATCAGCGTTTTGATTAAAAGCATGCCGTATCGATTATTCCGTCCAAATTGTTCCACAAACACTTATTTGCCATTCTTATCAAGGAAATGCATTCAGCACGTATTTGATTTGATGTAAATCTGTAATACATGAGGCCATTATTCACAAAATTTCTGATATAAAATAAGAATAAAAGATGTGTTTCAGTGAGTGTGTTGTATACACGTTATTGTGCAGGAATGTTTTTATTTTCTATTTTATTAAATGCATACTAATTCTCCCGAATCGGGGATAGGTGTTGTTAATCGAACATAAAATGGGTTTATCACTGATGTTGATTTTCGTATGACACACAAAAAAGAAATCGATTTTATTATCAGAAAATATTTCTTTCCAGCTGAAGTGATTAATTTGTATAACAAACACGTCTTAGTAACTTTCTTTGCTTATGGCGTGTTCTTTTGCATTAATTTCATGCATACACACACAAAAAAAAATTCTAATCTATTGCCATCAGAGAAATAAAAGACAGCTAGCTAAATATCATAAATGTGAGGCAGTTCTAATTACTGCAGAAAAACATCTTGATAAACCGTATAGAAGTATATAAAAATATGGCAATGTTTCTGCAAAATCTTTTGAATCGGAAATTAAATTATGTACACATGCAATAACGAAAAGCGAAAGAAAACAAAAGAAACTTATAAGCAAATAGGATTTCATTTTCCTATATGAGTTATAAGTTATATATTAAAACGAAATTCTGTATGATAAAAGGTGCATATCATTAAGCAAAACGATATCTAAAGATTTAGATTCGATATTTTTATCCAACCTGTCATGCAATTCTTTGAAATATCACGAGTATCTTATGAAGCAAAGTGCCCGGGAATCAATTTTTTCATCCCGCAGGTTTGACGCTTTGGTTTTCAAATAACATACTTCTAAATTTGAAATATTACTTTTGTCCATCAGATTTTTGTAAAATTTTGTTATAGGAATTTCGAGCTTGCATTATTAAAAAGTTTCATTACATTTACCAGAATACAACAAACGAAATGACGTAAAACATATATTCTAAATCTAATATATTATTTCCTTTGTAGGTAAGTGTCTCAACTAAAAGCCCTTCAAATAATGAAATGATGAAAGGAAATTTCAAATGTCATTCGAAGCTGGATCGAAAGAGGTATTTTGAAATGTTCTTTTTTGTACTTTATGCATCTAATACTTTTTCAATATATTTCACACTATGTCCTCTGAGAAACAATATAACAAGGGAAAATGTAACGATTGTAAAGAAACTGTTGACAATGTGTAATATATAGTGATAAATAAGTAAAATATAAAAAATATGTGCACATGGTCTTGATAAGCTTTCTTATTAAACTGTTCTACGACTCCACCGTAGACATGCACTGAAATGTTCTTGGAATTTATAGAAAACAAAAGACGAAGACAAGTGTATGAACAACAAGCAAGTGTATTAGTTTGACGCTCGGGAAAATAAAAAAAGTCATTTACGTTTCGAGCCTAGGGTCTTCAACAGAAAGGAATAAGAGAAAATAAACAGAGAGAAAATGAAAAAAAAACTTATAGATTTCAGCGGTCCGGAATGGCGAATGATTCGAAAAAAAGAGGTTGTAAGAGGGGGAGATATTCTTATTCATTTCGGACATCACCTCAACAATGGAAGACTTCAGTGAAACTATGACATTGTGAAAATGTCGATTTGTCTCCCTTTCAAAAACACTCTAAACATATTAGTCCAAGGGACGTAAATCTGGCGAGTTTGGAGTCAACTTTGATGTTACATGATTATATGCATTGTCTGATATCCACTCTTAATTTACGTTGGCTTTGTGAGAAGGTGCTGAGTGTTTTTTTTTAATACGTTTGGCCTTCCACTGCATACTTCGTCCATCCAAGGTTTAACAATTCTCTTCTGTACCTCAGCATATCCAGCAGCAATAATTATAATACCCTCTGTCAATGTATCATGGTACTCACCACTCCTAAGACTATAACATTTGCTGAAAATTTAGCATTCATCATACAGGGGACATCAAAAGGATCTTCATTTATCCACCTGTCACTTCTCCTGCTGGACTTTTAGTCTTGGTTGAAAGTTTTCTCAGAAAAAACCCAAAGCATATCATGTTCTTAAGGGTTTTTAACCTTGTTACGTAACCGCTTAGCACCAATCAGAGGGTTACCTCTGTCTCTGTTGGCATGAATTGGCCTTTCCTCAGTACATAGGACTTGCATTGAATGTTCTCGTGCACAATAGTTCTAATATTTGACTCCGATACTTGGAGTTCTTTAGTGATCGTCCTAATTGATAATATTTTGAACCCAGGGGATGAAGTGCAATATCGTTACACTGTCCGAAAGATTAGACTGTTATACTTTTGTTTTTGATACAGTTGAGACGTTCCCACTAGAAGCTTCTAATTCCATCTGAATTTCGTGTACAAAAGATCTTGTAACATTTACAACGTTGGCAGTTTTTAAATTACAGTGTTTCGCACATATGGCAACAATAACTGCACGTCGTGTTTCTTGTGTTGGTATTTTATCCGCCATGGCCGATCTGAAAAAAAAGTCTTAAAGTCTTTCGATTATCTTGAAATGAATAATATACTGATAATTAGGTGTCCTCAAATACCCCACGCACGCTGTATACACTGCTATTTTTACAGTTATCTAAAGATGCGCTTATAAATGCATATACATATACATACAATCACAATACACACATGTGTAAACAGATGTTTGTATGTATATGTATGCATGTGTGTATGTGTCTGTATACATGTATTGATATAGTTTTTACCATCTCAGTATACATGTGTGCTTAAATGTATTCTAAGTCAAACACAATTTTGAGTTGTCATAATTGAAATCTTTCAATACTGTACAAATGTATCGGCTATTAAGGATTTTAGCTGTCTTTTTTTTTCAGAAGTATCTCATTAACTACAGATCTTGCTTTAACATTATTTTTTTCTCCTGGACAGTTATTATTATAATGCAGTTTTCTTTCTTTAATACTACAACGTGTGCAATGGAAAAATATGGAAAATACGTGCTTACTTCTGATATTTCTTAAATAACATTCACACAACAAATGAGAAATATTTAATACAAATGAGCCAATTAGTTTCTTTTTTGTTCTTTGTTCTCTTAAATATTCTATCTTTTTTTTTATTTCAAAGGATACTCATTAAAATTTCTTCAGTGATCAAGGGACGAGTGATTACTCAAATAATAATCAAACAATTTCAAAAGAAAGTCGCTTTTTCAATTTAAAATCTTGGAAAATATTCTTCACTCTAAAATATTAACTCTTGAAAATAAACAACAGGAAATAAATATTGGCTCATATATTTGGCTGATAGAAAGCAACTGAATTATCGTAAAGAAAAAATATTAAATGTATTTCACAGATAAAGTGGAACTATAGAAATGTACGTAATTCTGTATTAGATGTTTGCATTGTGCATTACATTTACCAATCAGGTATATATTTAGTTTATTTTATCTCTTACTATTTCTGAAATTGATAATGTAAATACAAAGAAATTAAGTAGAAATCTGTTTGTAAATCATCTTTTCAATAGAAAATAGGAAGTTGACTTGTTAATGTTCAACAGAATCTAATTGTACAGTATTGGTACGAAATTTTGCGACCTAAATAAAATCAATGTAGATGAATTGAAAACAATGAAATTTGTTTTTTTATGAACTTCAAATACCAAATTTATAAATAAACATAGTTGTATTTAATTGTAACCTTTAAATAGTATAAATACGTTCAACATCAATTCTATGTGATGTATCAAGTTTAATATTGATTTAATTTTTAATTACAAGCAAATCGATATTTATGAACAAAGATATATTCAATCGAAACCTAGTACTATATTCTATTAACCTCGGTGAGAACATAAAAGACATTGAAGAAAAAATAGGGGACCAACAGAAAACTAGTGTTGCTCCTAACGAACGTAGTTATTACAAGGGACATTCGTTTCGTCTGAAGCTACAATACCTCTAACCTCACTTTCTCTCCTTCTCTCCCACTCTGTCTCTGTCATTCCGTCTCCCTCTCAATCACTGTCTCTCACTCTCTTCGTTTTTTTTCTGTTGCTCTGCATATATACTCTCGGAATGATTATTTAATAGTTTTACAACACTGCATTCTAGTCAGGATTTCTTTAAAAAAACTCATTCGCAATAGCAAACTCAGTACCTACACACGCATAATTTATAGTATATTATCGTGTCTACAATTTCACCAGAAAGCACACGAGAGTGAGCATAGAATTCGCATTTCTACTCACCGTATGATTTCACGATGCAATCAGAAACAATATAGGTCAGCTTTGCGGTCTTTTAGATCTAGAAGGAACGGTTTTCCGGAAGCACTTCATATAACAACAGCAACAGCAACAACAACAACAACAACAGCAACAACAGTAATAATAATAATAATAATAATAATAATAATAATAATAATAATAATGATGATGATGATGATGATGATGATGATGATGATGATGATGATGATGATAATAATGTTAATAATAATAATAATAATAATAATAATAATAATAATAATAATGATGATGATGATAATAATAATAATAATAATAATAATAATAATAATAATAATAATAATAATAATAATAATAATGATGATAAAAGTTGTTGAACAGTAGTGTCTGAATTATAGTGTATGAAAGGCCGGATTCTGAATTGGAAAAGTAGGTTCAAACTTTGTGTGCTAGAGTTGCCTCACTTAAAACTGTAAGTGTGATAAGTAAGATGACATAGTATACTTTAAGATCAGTCTATGAGTCAGACTGAAGCCTCTGTTGTAGCTTTAAATACGAAGTCCTTTTCCTGTATGAAATTTTGACATTTTTAACACTTCTGAATCATTTTACTTCAATGAAAGGTTTAGGAAAGAATGTGTCATCATTTATAGAAAGTGGCTATCCTGTACGATGTTTCGCAATTTATAATCTAGAATGTAGCACAGGAAAACTGGTAGAAAATATTACTGTTGCAAGAATGGTTGTGTGGTTCACCCTGCACAAAGTGGTTTCGGGTTTAGTCCCGCAGCACACTACCTTGGACAAATATTTTCTACTATAACCGTAGACAACTAATGCCTTGTGCGTGAGTTTAGTGGCGGAAAATATATGTCATGTCGCTCGCAGGCAGCTTTATTCTGGAGAGATATAATATGAGTGAAAATAGTGGCTATATAGTAGTTTTTGACTGATATTTCTGAACATGTAAGGGTTTTTGCAACCCTCTCCGTCAATATACCTTTCGTAATGTATTATTACATTCTTTTTTTAAATTTTATATATATATATATATATATATATGATGGACTCTCGTGGAAGACGACGTACGAGCGTTCAAATTTTGTCGAAAGACCTGCACAAATTATTTGTTTATAGTGATCGAATGTTCGTGCTGTTCACTCCCTCCATCAAATCGACGCTGCCTGAACAGGCGCACTGTGTACCACACTTCAGTTGTCGAAGTGATCACAGAAAAACGTAAGATGAAACGTTTTACTTGAGAACACAACTCACCACCTGCTCTAGGAATTGAAATCACGATTGCTAGACCGTAAGTGTAACACCCTAACCATTAAGCCATGCGCCCTCACATATGTATATACATTAATATATATATATATATATTATATAATATATATATATATATATTATATATAATATATATATATATATATATATATTATATAATATATATATATATATATATATATATATATATATATATATATATACATATATGTATTTATATGTATATGTACTTTTGTTTGACTCCCCATCGCTTGAAAACCGGTGGGTTTTTTTTCAATTCCGTATCTGTAACTTAGCAGTACGACAAAAGAGAACGACTAGAATTAGTATCAGACTCTTTAAAAAATAAGTGCTGGGGTCGATTTGTTCTACTAAACTCTTCAAGTCGCTGCTCCAGCATGGCCGCAGTCTAAAGACTGAGACAAAAAAAAAGCATTGAAGAGAGCTATCCTAAGGCTAGATCCTTTATATTAACATATTTACATATGTAATCATTGTATCTCGTGGTTTTAAAATCGTTTCAAAAATAACTTATGTTCTTTTAAATACACCGATCATTTCTATTGCTGACCAGCCAGAAACCCTCACAATGCAGTAGAACAGAATTGAAATCATACGACTTCCATCTCACATTGGTTTCAAATTTTGACACGAGGCCGACAAGATTGTGGGAGGGGATAGGTCGATTACATTGTCCTCAGTGCTCAACTGGTACTTATTTTATCGACCTAAAAGGATGAAAAGCGATGTTGAACTCGACGGAATTTGAACTCAGATCGTAAATACGGACGAAATGCCGCTAAGCATTATGTCCAGCGTGATAACAACTCTGTCAGCTCGCTGCCCTCTTCTTCCTGATACTAATGATGAAAAGGAGACAAAAGTAGCTTCAGAAAACGCTACAAACTAGTTTTGTAATTCAGTTTTATTTCACAGCATTAGACAATATTTAGGATTTGACAGTACTATATGGATTAATCGGTGAAATATATGACTTGGCACTAAATTTCTGGTCCCATCTCCTCGGAGACATACCTTTAGATCTTATAGTGCTTACCTTACTGAGTTTAATATTGTATATAAATAGAATAGTGACTGACTGAGACCCCCTTCGGTCAGGACACTGACCATGGTGTTGCATCTAGAAAGTTACCCTCCCAGGCACAAGTCCGGGCAAGGTTGTCTTTTATGGAAGGCCAGCAGTCGCCCATGCATATCGGCCTCCCCTCTCCACGCCACCAGAGTTATCCAAGGGAAAGGCAAGGTCCGATACAGCTTGGCACCTGTGACGTCGCAACTCATTTCTACCGTTGAGTGAACTGGAGCAACGTGAAATAAAGTGTCTTGCTCAAGAACACAACACACAGCCTGTCCGGGATTCGAGCTCACAACCTCACGATCGTAAGCTCGACGCTCTAACCACTGAGCCATGCGCCTTCGAATAGAACTGTAAGCATTACTTAAACAGTAGAGTTACGAACGAAATGCATCACAGCGTTTAGTTTACTGGTGAAAGTTCAATTTAGGTTCTGAACTAATTTTTTCTTTCATTGCAAAGATTTTATCAACCTTCGTTCATTCTTGTATCCTTGCCTATTCTATAAAATAAATATATGAATCGATATCATCAACAACACTTCTTAGTTTCAACAATGTATTTTGTTTCTGTAAGTAAGATATCATTAATGCAATAGAAAGTGTAACTTTCCTTTAATTGAACTGGCAACCAGTGACTGGCGCATATTGATTTCTCTTTGATTAAACTGTGTAGGGCTGTTATATAGTATATCACTGACACAAATAAATCAAAAGACAAAGTCAATCTTTGTGAGATTACAACAATAGGCGCAGGAGTGGCTGTGTGGTAAGTAGCTTGTTTACCAACCACATGGTTCCGGGTTCAGTCCCACTGCGTGGCATCTTGGGCGTCTTCTGCTATAGCCCCGGGCCGACCAATGCCTTGTGAGTGGATTTGGTAGACGGAAACTGAAAGAAGCCTGTCGTATATATGTATGTATATATGTATGTGTGTGTTTCTGTGTCTGTGTTTGACCCCCTAGCATTGCTTGACAACCGATGCTGGTGTGTTTACGTTCCCGTCACTTAGCGGTTCGGCAAAAGAGAGCGATAGAATAAGTACTGGGCTTACAAAGAATAAGTCCTGGGGTCGATTTGCTTGACTAAAGGCGGTGCTCCGGCATGGCCGCAGTCAAAATGATTGAAACAAGTAAAAGAGTAAAAAAAAGAGAGAATAAGATATAGGCTCTCCGAAGTTAAAGAATAATTTCGCTTCTGAACGACATGGTTAGACAGGTCGATCCTGTCTAACCAGGTTCGGACAGGTTAGACCTTACAACGCGGGACTGAGGCGATGTAGAATATATCTATGAATATGTGTGAGTGTGAGTGTATATGTATGTGTCTGCATTTGTCTCCCCTTCATGTCTGAGGGGGGCCACAATAAATAGCAGTGGCCTTAAGACAGTGCCCTGGGGAACACTACTTACTATTTGTGTTTCCTTTGAGGTGACTCCATTGGCCACCACTACTTGACGTCTATCTTTTAGAAAGTCGTTTAGTCACTCTCCAAGCATTCCGACTATGCCGAGATCACGCGACTTGTGACATATTATACCTTGGACGACTTTGTCAAAGGCTTTTGCAAATTCGAGATATATCACATCCGCACCTAAGACGTCTAGCAGCTGTTTTAACACCTAGTCATAATGTAAGAGCTTTGTCGGGCAGCTTCTACCTGGTCGAAATCCATATATATATATATATATATATAATATGTATATATATATATATATATATATATATATATATATATATATATATATATATATATATTCGATATATATATATATATTATATATATATATATATATATATAAAACATTATTGGTGAATTGAAGAAATGGAGCTGAACGCAGATTGAACAGAAATCGTTTATTTCATTCTACACGGTTTCGAAAGGCACAAATTACCAAAATCCGATGAATAATGGGACCATATTGTGTCTTTCTCTTCAGGAAGAAAAAGGAAATCCAACGGATTTCCTTTTTCTTCCTGAAGAGAAAGACACAATATGGTCCCATTATTCATCGGATTTTGGTAATTTGTGCCTTTCGAAACACGTGTAGAATGAATAAAACGATTTCTGTTCAATCTGCGTTCAGCTCCATTTCTTCAATTCACCAATAATGTTTTATTTCAATTATCCGCACCAACGCACGGTTGCAACGCCAGAGTTGTACCTCCAACCGTGCTGTTACTGCTGTGATTTTGCTACTAAGGTATCGGTTAAACTTTTTATTAATCTACTACAAGATTATTCATCTTTCTATTTCACATATATATATATATATATATATATATATATATATTCGATTCCCAGACCGGGCGCTGTGAATGTTTATTGAGCGAAAACACCTAAAGCACCACGAGGCTCCGGTAGGCTCCGGTAGGGGGTGGTGGCGATCCCCGTTGTACTCTTTCGCCACAACTTTCTCTCACTCTTTCTTCTGTTGGCCTGCTCGCTTAGCCAGCGGGGTGGCGTCATTTGAAGGCTAAAACAATGCGAAGCGCATTGTGACCAGCGATGTGTAACAACATCTGATGGCCTGGTCGGTCACGGTGATCACGGTGATATATATATATATATGTGTGTGTGTGTGTGTGGTGTGTGTGTGTGTGTGTGTGTGTGTGTGTGTGTGTATCTGCCAACAATATATACATCAGCAATTAAATTGAAAAATGATGTCTTGATATTAAAATCATTTGAGATATTTGTTTTGCATCGACTGAAACATTCTGACATTCATCATCAGAAATGTAGTGAAACAAATTATTGGAAACTGTCGGCACAATTTGCCTTTTCAAATAATGATTGAAATTAAGAATGAAATAATCTGTATCTCCTTTAGTATTGAGATAGTAATGCGGATACCAATACCGAATTCTACAAATGTTTTCGCTATCATATCAATCGGTTTCCCAGTACACAACGTGAAGAATGTATCGAAATATACTCGGAGTTTGTGCTCTTGTTGATCCCATTTTTACTCTTCAGAGCTCGTCGATCGCACAATGTAAATGCTTTGATGTTATACATTAAGCTACCTCTCCTGGATAGATGTGACCCGTTGACTTTTCCAAAGTTTAGATTCTTGTGATATACGGTGTACTTTCAATTGCTTTTTATTTTGTAGTGTCAGCCATTTCCGAGTAAAAAAATATTATCCGATAAATCTCTGCTGTAAATTAGATCTTGAATGTGTAGAGGTAACGTTACAGACATATTAACTTTCATAAACGATGTATTCATTTTATCGAGCCTAGAAAATGAAAGACGAACAGCCTCGACATGTTTTGATTGTAAAATGGTGTAACTAAGAACAGCTCGCCATTTTCCGGTATTCGTATCGTCTGTCATCAATCGACCTCTTGTGCATATATATAATGACGACAAAATTGCAATACAATTAAAGGCATCAATCATTAATGTTCCACTTTTTCACAGCTAAATAACAAAATTATTCAAAAGAATACGTAAAATTAAGCTTTGTTTCTGGTGTTATCAAAGCAATCTCCACTAAAAATTGTGAATTTCTTTAATTTTGCTTAACCCTATTTTCTTGTGTTCCTTTGTCGACCTATTTCATAAACTATTTCCGTTCAGTTTTTCCTTGACAGAATTATTTTTGGCAGTGATTTAGTATTTCGTTGTTTTTGAGATGTTACTAATCTTCTTTTATCATAGAAAGAAAATTCTTCCTATCTTCGTGTATTTTTATCAGTTTTGTTGTTACGAATTTTTTCTGTTTTCGTAAATGTGATATCACCCATAGCATAACGAAATATATTTATATAGATTACACTGTTCTTATCTAATCCTCTAACAGGAAAGGCACATCTACCTTCTTTTATCTTATTTTCCTTTCTTTTTTGCCCTCTTTCATTCTCCTCCTATTACACATGCATATTTTTCAGGTTATGACATTTATGTTTTATGAAACAAAAGAGAGGAAAAGACAGAGAGAAAGAGAGAAGGAAAGAGAGGAGAGAAAGAAATAGAGGGAGAGAGAGAGGGGGGCGAACGTATTGCTTACCATTGATGTTGACACCGCCCTTTCTGATTATCTCCAAACTAAATAAATATGCTTTTATCTAATGCCAGAGCTTAAATTTTTTCATTAACAAGTATTTCAAACAATGCTTAGAAATTAGCCAATATGATACCGACTCAGTATTTGGACCTTGAGACAGAAATTCTCCAAACTTGGATTTCCCCAGACAAGTTAGAAAATTTGACTGATATATATTTTTATATCCTTTCTGTTTTTTACTAAATTTATTCTCTGCTACTCGAAGAATTTATCATTTCATTCGATATCTTTCTTTTTACTGTTACTTAGCATCTGCATTGATGCCATTGCCAAAATTATTTACTCTTGTCGGTCTATATCATTAACTGTTGGAATATAACAGAGTAGTGTAAATTTAACAAGCGTTTTGTTAGAGTTTCGTTAGCGTTTCATCTTGCAATTGAATACTTCGGTATCCTTTATCCATGATAATTGGCCTGACAATACGATCTTGTTTCAATAATTTAATCTTGCCAACGGTAAATTAAACTCGGCGTAAATAATCAGAAGTTAACAAACCAACAACCTACTGATGCACCAGAAGACTTTCTCTAAATATGACCCGAAGCAAATTATTTTAGCTTTGATATGAATATTAAAAGATACATTTATATATGACCACGGAAATATACGTATAAAATATTGTAAGGGAAAAAACCTCATTCTATCGTGAAACAATATATTCTGTGAAGCAATTTCATGGCGAAGAAGATAAAACAATGTGCTGTTCACTCGTAATTTAAGACTTAAAATCTTTATATATAAAAGTGAAGTTGTGTGTCTGTCTCCTACGATTTAGATTCCTAACTACTCCCACATTTTGCGGTGCAGTTTAACCAAAACCGGGTATCTTATAGTCGTGATTCATATCGAGCACTTCTGGGTATTAGCGCGCGTCTACGATGAGTCTACGATTTAAAAAAAAATTACCATAATTTTTTTCCATTTTAATGCAATTTTTTCGCTATTATATAAGGGAAGTAACTCTCTAAAAATGTCTACGATGAGTCAACGATTTAAAAAAAATTTACCATCATCTTGTTTCCATTTTTAATGCATTTTTTTGCTATTTTTTTGGCTATAACTCTCTAAAAATGCTTATATAGTTATTTCCCTTACAAACCCGAGCAACGCCGGGCGATACTGCTAGTACCTGATAAATATGTTTTGTATAATTAGAAAAGGAAACTGCGAATATGACAATAAAATATCATTATTCCTATCATAGTTAATGTCGCAGAATTTGATGCGTTTGTTGTCTTATAGACATTTATGGTGTAGATCTACTGATTTTAAGAGAAAAAACAAAACAAAAGCAAGACATACAGCATGGTTACTTCGATCATTACAACTCAAGACATTGTAGGTATTTCAAGTGGCAAATGCTCAGTTTACTGGTATTTTTATTTCAGTTCACAAATACAATCTAAGAATGTGGAAAGTCTCCTATTAATAATACAGGATAAATTTATATCTAACCGGTAAAAATAAGACAGCAATTCCTTAAGCGTCCCCTCATATTTAGCCATTTTGTTGCTACAGACTGGAATTTCTCTATAACACCATTGTCAAGAAAATGGCTTTCAAATGACTCACACCATAGAAACTCAAATATGTTGCAATATTTGAATATCTAATCTTAATTTCGATAAAATCGACCCAAGTTGCGTGGCCAGATCCATCAAGCGATAGGAATTGTTTGTCCTCCTTAGATTATCTCAAAAAAAAATCTATCTATCGATCTGTTGGTCTGTTCATATGCATATTATTAATCAACTTGCATGCAAATACGTAATACAACATAAGAAGACAAATCCCTGCATAAACAGAAGTAAAACCAGTCTGACTATATATATCTCACTCTCTGTATATATATATATGTATATATATATATATATATATATATATATATATATATATATATATATATATTATATATATATATATATATATTATATATATATATATATATATATATACATAGACATAGACATAGATATTGATATAGATATAGATATAGATATATACATATATACAAATATATATATATATATTATATATATATATATATATAATATATATACATATATATAAATATATATATATACATATATATATATATATATATAAATATATATATATATACATATATATATATAATATATATATATATACAAAGTGAGATATATATAGTCAGACATATATATATAAATATATACATATATATATATATATGTATAGACATAGACATAGATATAGATATAGATATAGATATATACATGCATACATACATATATGCATATGTACATATATCTACGTATTTATTTGTATACAAATAAATACAGTCAATATACACGACGAAAACTTATAATTATATTTACAAAACTTTCACTCGCCACCATCTATTTCTTCACTTACGCAGAATATACACATGCTTGCACACTGACCACTATTAAATCCTAATTTCTAAATTTAACGCCGCAAAAATAGTTGGGTATGTTGGTATAATTGGTAGCACACTTATGGCAAAACGAAGAGGAGCAGGTTCAATTATTAATTATATTAAATCTTTTTTTTTTTTTGCCGTGGTTGTATATGCCCCAATATTAGACTTGTTTTATTTACAAAAGATTTTCACTTCCTTAATTTATACAGGATACGCATATGTGTGTGTGTGCGTGTTTGTGCATGCGTGACTGAATATATATATATGTGTGTGTGTATGTGTGTGTGTGTGTGTGTATGTGTGTGTGTGTGTATGTGTTTGTGTGTTCATGTCCACGTTCATGTTCATTCTTCAGAGCGACAATGACCACATATCTCTTCTAGGGATGATTTACGTTTGTGTGGTGATGGATTTGTTTAAAATGAAGTCAAGTTGCCAACCGCCAAACGCACTTTCTCCCTTCTGTCACCATCTTCATTTCATTGGCCAGACCAGGTCAAGACGACATGGGAGAGAGACAGATGCAGTGGATGATCAAGATATCTTACTTGTCTCATCTTTCCCTCTGCCTTCACAATGCGTTACTGTAGTCGCCTTCCTCTTTGACGACGGTTTCTTCCGCAGAGTCCGCTGGATCCAGACTTTACATGTATAGTTAGGCAAACCCTAGCTGGCTAAGAGTTACATGCCCCTTGGCTACCCTTTCCTAGTTTTACCCACCTGTCGAAGTGGTTGTGGTTTATCGGTCTGTTGCCGCCGTTGCATGGAAACAGATATTATGTATCACAGGTTGGCAAAGGCGAAGCATGAAATTTCAATCAGATCAGGATTACTAATAAATTTTATTCTGTTAAATGTATAGAGTCCCTTCATCAGTAAATGGCTTGCTGCTTTCTGCAAGCTCATCAACATTACGAGATACATAATACACACACACACACACACGCACACTCACACACATACACGCCCCCTACACATATGCACACATGTACGCACGCATATATACACACACACGGCGAGCTGGCAGAAACGTTAGCACGCCGGGCGAAATGCCTAGCGGTATTTCGTCTGCCGTTACGTTCTGGGTTCAAATTCCGCTGAGGTCGACTTTGCCTTTCATCCTTTCGGGCTCGATAAATTAAGTACCAGTTACGCACTGGTGTCGATGTAATCGACTTAATCTATTTGTCTGTCCTCGTTTGTCCCCTCTGCGTTTAGCCCCTTGTGGGTAGTAAATAAATATATATACACACACACATGCACACACACTCGCACACACTCACGCACGCATACACACGCGCGCGCGCATTAATTCGAAACTAATGGTTCACTCCTTCGCTACCCTAAGTTTCTTGCATGTTTTAGTGTAGTCACTATTGGGCTGTACGAATGCATACAGAGCAAAACTAGTGACGGAATGAATCATCATCATAAAACGAACAACTATTCCTTACCCTTGCATGTGTTTGATGTCTGGCTGTCTAATTTGGGTCCTATCAATTTGAGCGAACTCTTTACCCGCACCAGAAAAGTTTTTTTAAGTTAGAAAGAAAATGTCTTTATTGAAGAGTGGAGCTTATAATTCGGGAAGTCGATTACGCTAGCATTTAGACACAGATACACATTTAGTCAGACATTGTATTGTATCAATCAATTCTTTATAGCTTTTGCTAGCAATAAATGAAATTCTGAACACGTCGTTCTCCGTCCATTTATATATATATATATATGTATATTTATATCTCATTTAAAATATCTCATTCATATAATATATTTACGTCATGCAATAACGTCTTCTAATTTAGCTCATTTGGGATATACTCGTAAAGGCTGAATTATTACCCGAAGTTTATTTTGATATTACTTAGCAGAGATATTCTAGCGTTGTAAATCTCATAACTACGACTATATTATATAAATATATATGATAAATATCTTTGAAATTTTTCTTACCTACTTAAAGAGTAAAATCAGAGGAGCGGAGTATTCAATATACAGAGTTTCGCATAATTTTTCCTTCTCCTAAGTTCACATATCGTGAAGATGAATATTTCTTTATCTGGAATATTAATGAAAATGTATCCATATTTAGTTGTATTTGTAGTTGGGTAATCAGTGGCTTGTCGAATTTAGTTAATGTGGATCATTTGTTAGAAAGTTATATATGAAGTCATCACAATATTTCTGATTCGTTTAGGTAAATAATTAAATGACTAAAACTACCGTATTGTGAAGGTTTGTCCTTACCTCGAGATGTCAGCCTTTCTTGAACAGTAAAACCACCTACGCCATAACTTGGGTCACTCGAAAGCGCATACGTCTCGAAGTTGTTTCTGAAAAGAACCAGTATAGGAAACTCTAGTATTGCTATGGATACCATAATTTAATCAAGTGACCATTTAGAAAGTGGACTTAATCCTATACACCTCTAGTCTTTGAATATTCAAACGTTCAAACCTTCAATCCTTGCTATCGATGAGAAAACAGTTATTATCAGTTCGGTTTTCCGTTCCCTGTCTCTGATCACAGTCTTCACATTTTTTCATCCCATATACTAGAGTGCTAACCTATACGTCGGTGCGTATCGCATGAGAAACGACTCTTTCTGAGCATTCACTTTCTTTTTCAGTGTTAGCCTTATTTTGCCAAAGGAGAGTACAAATTGTCATAATTCGGTCAGAGCAGGAGTGGCTGTGTGGTAAGTAGCTTGCTAACCAACCATATGGTTCCGGGTTCAGTCCCACTGCGTGGCACCTTGGGCAAGTGTCTTCTGCTATAGCCTCGGGCCGACCAATGCCTTGTGAGTGGATTTGGTAGACGCAAACTGAAAGAAGCCCGTCGCATATATGTATATATATATATATGCGTGTGTGAATTGTGTGTCTGTGTTTGTCCCTCTAGCATTGCTTGACAACCGATGCTGGTGTGTTTATGTCCCCATTACTTAGCGGTTCGGCAAAAAAGAGACCGATAGAATAAGTACTGGGCTTACAAAAGAATAAGTCCCGGGGTCGAGTTGCTCGATTAAAGGCGGTGCTCCAGCATGGCCGCAGTCAAATGACTGAAACAGGTAAAAGAGTAAAAGAGAGTAAAGAGCTCCTCCTAAATAATCTTCTGAGGGCTTATCAAAATTATCACTATTGTTTCAGAGACAATAGTATACGATTTTCCTTCTTGCTTCTTGTGCAAAATCCTCGGGAAAAGAAGCACTTTTTCTCACGATATACAGCTTCTATAGTAATTCCGGTACAGAAGCTGGCTCATATTATTTACCTCTCTGTGACCATGCAGTAAGTGTTTATGTCGCTTAAAAACGCTTATATTGTTACAGATGTTGTTCTTTATATTCCTGGAATTCATATTGTTTGTATTGTTGTTCTCGTTGCTCTTGTTGTTATAACTATTACTGTTAGTGATAACGTTAGCATCTGCAACGGCGTCAGCAAAAGGATACCACTTCCACACGTCTGCATTCTACGTCTGTTCACAGTGTTTATATTGTTGAATTTAACATTTTCAACACTGTTTGTTTTTTTCTTATTGTGTAGTTGTTCCTGTTTGCACCTCCGTTATTTGTTCATCTGACATATATCACATATAGTAGGTTCTACCTGTCTGTTCACGTCATGTATATCGTCTGTTTTTTCTTTAATTCTGTTTCCGTTTTTCAAAATAAAAGAAAAAAAACAATACGGTGGAGCATTAGTGTCATTTTCAACACTCCTACTATCATTGTGGCCAACACCCCCGACTGCTACTTCTGATGTTATGATGCTGATGTGAAGAACGAAAACAAATGGCCTTTTGCCAGATAGAAAACATAGCTAGTAAGCAAAAACAATGTCAAAACAAACTTTTCTCCCGCATCGCAACGGGGTGGAGATTTAAGATATCCAAGCTTAAACTTTACTGCCCATAACTTCAATTCATAGCAGAAAGCAAAAAGTCTGTTTCGTTAAGTAATGCAAATAAGATCCTCCATTGTAGCACTGTGAAAACACGTCTTAACCACGATAGATGTGTTTTCATAGAACTTCAATGAGATGAGGATGAAAATGAGGAGGATGACGGTGAAGAGGAGAATGAGAAGAAGGATAACGATAATGATAATGATGATAATAATAAAAATAATAATAATAATAATAATAATAATAATAATAATAATAATAATAATAATAATGGTGATGATGATGAGGAGGAGGAGGGGGAGGGGGAGGGGGAGGAGAAGGATGATGATGATGATGATGAGGAGGAGGAGGAGGAGGAGAAGGATGATGATGAGGAGGAGGAAGGAGCAGGATGAAGATGATGATGAAGATAATGATGATGATGATGATGATGATACGAAAAATATTGTCTATGTAATCCCCCAAAAGATAAATATGTAAACATTATCAAAAGTGCTTTTAAATGTACGTAATAGCAATCATATTTCATAGTCATCTTAAGAGTACAGTATCATCGTATAATCAAATCACTTTTAAAACAAACTTCTAATTTTGTTATATTTTGACAGACATTCATCTAGAACTTCGTGCAAAACCCAAAAATATGGCACCCTAGTCATAACACCAACTTGAACTTCTAACTTGTTGTCGCTTAAGGTCTCTGGATGAGACTTGGAGTCAACTTGTACAAATACAACTTGTTCATATACAATTCGTACAAATACAAACAAATACAAAGCAAATATCAAGGGGAATATAAAGGAAATTGGAATAGAGCACCCAGTAGTTCTGTAATCAGATTAAGTATTAGATAGCATGGCATCGTAGGCTGCAGGTAGTAAGCCCGCTACACATGCAAGCCTCCAGGAGCTCAAACGAAACTTGTGATAAAGAGAAATAATAACGATGATGATGATGATGATGATGATGATGATGATGATGATGATGATGATGGTGGTGGTGGTGGTGGTGGTGGTGCTGCTGCTTATGATGATGGTAATAAGTCGAAATGCTGATGCAACAACACAACAATGCCTGAGAAGTTCAGGACTAAAAGCAGAGATTGCCGGTTTCATATTGCCGGCCCAAGATCAAAGCTTGCTTACCAAAAACTACCGGCCTAATGTTCTTCAAAACGGTTCTGACACTAAATGCAGATTCGGCAACACATTTGACGAAACAATAGACCATCTCGTCTCGGGATGTCCTGTGCTGACACTAAACGAATACAAAAAATCGCCAGGATAGGGTAGGGCAATATTAACATTGGAAAATATGGAAACACTACAAAGTCAACACTCCTGCTTACAGATATGAACCTCATTCTGAGCCAGTCGTTGAAGGTAAAAATGTCATTAAATACAGATAAGAAAATAATTGTAGACTAATAGATATAAAGTTCCAGAAAGTAAGAAATATAAGATGTTGTGGGACTTTAACATTCAGACTGACAGAGTAATAGAAGCTAGAAGGCCTGATTTGATAGTAGTAGATAAAGAGAATAGAAAGTGCCAGATAATTGACTTTATAATCTCAAATGCCGAAAAGAAATTAATATGGAAAATGGAGAAAAAATAGCAAAGTACGAAGAACGAGCTATTGAGTTACGGAAACTATGGAAACTGCGGGTAAATTGTATCCCCGTAGTTGGGAAGTATCCATAAAGATCTGAACAGATGGTTAGGGGAAATAGGCATGAAACCCAGTTTAGTACAGCTGCAGAAAACAGTGTTGTTAGGGACAGCTAAGATACTTCGGAGGCATTTACTTGCTGTAACCCATTAGGAGGATTCTTGACACCTAAGGCTACTTGTAGCCTGATGTTAGTATTCTTGTCTTTTCTAGATGTCTAATCTTTTGAGTGTATATGAATAACAATAACAACAACAACAATAATAATAATAATGATGATAACAATAAACACAACCGAAACTATTAACTTTTAAATGTCATCTGTCTACATAACGTATATATACCATTGAAAGTCATACTGCTGTGGTTTTTGTCCGTAAGAAAATCACTTCATAGATGTATAGAGTTAAAAATGCAATATGCATCGGAGCGAGATCAACGTCGTCTCAGCTGAGACTTACTAGAATATGAGACTCATTTCCACCTCCTTGGGCTTTGGTACATGCTTGAACGACTCATGTACGGAGTTGCAAATGTATATAGAAATTTCAGCTTGTATGTTGGTGTCTTCAGTATATAATACAACAGATTTTTGCGTTTTTCAGTTGTGATAATTTCCCTACATGTTTTGGAGAACTGGTACTATTTGGCCTGAGAGAAAGTTTAATCCAGTTCTGTCTTTTCGTAAGCAGAGGTATAAAATTTTTCTCGTTTCTCTCTCCCTGATGATTTCCCGCGACAAAGAAATGCTGTTGCATTTTAAACAACTTTTCAGTCTACACTTTATTCTTTTAACTGTGATAGATCTAAAAATAGCGTCCGTTCATTTGGTATTGAAAGAAGTTTTGTTATCACACAGTTACTATGTAAAAGGACCACAACGTTAGAAACGGTGTAAGAGGTGCTACTACTATTGCTGTTGTTGTTTCTATTTCTGTCTTCCAAATCACTCATTTGAGATTTCAGATGTTTTTTATTACTTTTTCACAGCATTATTCCTTTTCTTCTTCCTTTGTGTTATAATTTTGTGTTTGGTTTTTAGCCGTTGTCGTCTCGCATTTTCTTATGAGGTAGACATTTTGCATATGAAAATATATGTAAATAAAATTCTCAGACTTTGTGGAACAAACCTCTTTCGCTTTCCAATGTCTACCCGAGGTATCGAGGACAAGCTTCCTGAGGCATTTATAACCCTTTTCTCAAGTACCCCGGAGAAAATTTCACTTCGAAAGGCTTCAATGAAATGCATTTCGAATCGAGAAACTAAAAGACTTCACACTACAAATTAAGTATAACAACAACAACCGCAATAATAATAATAATAATAATAATAATAATAATAATAATAATAATAATAATAATTCTTATTTATTGGCCGTAAGGATTCATACATACAATGTTTTACAAAATGACTCGAAGGGCATTGTGCAAATGTACAAATAGAGCTATATAAAAACGAAGGATGGAACAAAAGTTTTATGCAATATATGGAGACATTAAAAATATGAGACAAACAAATGCATAGAAAAAAAGATTCCTTTAACATCAATAGTCTAATAAATTTATATATTATATTTTCCAATTAGAAAATGGAATATACATACGCAGTAATTCATTCTTAACTTCCGATATCATCAGACAATGGCGTCTTAGAAATTCTTGCCAAGAATGAAATAATCACAGAACGTCAAAATTCTATAATGAATTTTCAGAGGAATACAGAACACTATTATTATTATTATTATTATTATTGTTGTTGTTGTTGTTGTTGCTGCTGCTGTTGTTTTTGTCATTATTATTATCACCTTTTTTTTCTTCTGTAGATTGCAATAATTCTAATGGGGGTTGTGACATTTGCTGTCCTATCGCTGTTTTGTTGTATTGGTTAAAAACGTGTAAAAACAACTATGCATCTAGCATTGAATTAATAATACTCATATATGAATTACATATTTGAGTCAGAGAAACCAAAATATCGTCGCTAAGAGAATATAAACTCAGGAAATGCATCAAAAATATATGTAAAAACTAATTCGTTCTATACATGGTATGAAGCTAAGAATATATTTGTGCGTGACTAGACATAAATGCTTGTATATTGAAGTGAGGGGATAATCATTACGTGTGATAAAGGGTCATTTCTGAAGCATAGGAATGTGTTGGAATGAAATTACATAAAACCACGATCGAAGCCTTGAGACACTTCGAAGTTAGCCAGCCTCTGCGGTGCGCATCGCTATACGTATGTAATATATTGCTGAAAACAGAATCGATATGTCAATGGATATCAGATTCTCTACGTACCTTTGCAGCCGTAGTCCAGCGGTGAAAACCAATAACAAACCAGAAGAATTCATATTCCCACAAACAAATACACACACAGACACAATCATGTATGTATATATATATATGAGTGTGTGCGTGTGTGTGTGTTTGTACATCTCTGCGCGTATCTGCGTGCGTGTGTATGCGTATATGTGTATATACATATGTGTATGCATATGCATGCGTGTGTGTACATTGATGCCTTCGTGCATATATATATATATATGTGTGTGTGTGTGTGTGTGTGTGTGTATGTATGTATGTATATATACATACATACATACACGAAGTTTTGTGAGTGAACAGGTCGAGGTTTCAAAACGACGAAAATATTTTGATAAAAATTAAATTTAAATGTTGAAGTGAATCGAACGGTTTTTTTGTGTGTTCTTAACTGGCTTATAAATATCTTCCACGCAGCAATTGTTTTTGTTCCAGCGCAGGATCTCACATTAAGTCCCTTGCTATGCAAGTTCGTCTCCGAAACACACACACACACACACACACACATATATATATATATATATCAATATATGACCGCGTGTGTATCGTTGGCGATCTTCTTTCTCCGTCTTCCCTTCCTTGGACCTTTCATTTTTCTATGCTTCTGACGAAGAGCTCCCCTCGAAACGTTAAATCCTCCTTCTTTCTTTCCTTTCCTGAGCGTCCAATAACACTATACTTGTTCCACGTCCTCGCGTTGTTGTGTTTTCTCTTTGTTCATGTTTGGTGTAACTACACACACACACACACACACCACACACACACACACCACACACACACATATATATATATATATATATATATATATAATATATATATATATATATAGTAGAATTTACAAAAAAAAATCAACAAAAGACGAAGACGGGTGTGTAAACAACAAACAGATGTATTAGTTTAACGCTCGGGAAGTGAGAAAGTCTACGCTCTTCGATAGAAAGGAACCAGAAAAAAACAGGGAGAGAAAATAGAGAAAAAAAATATGTGTGTGTGTGGTATTTTGACTGCAGATCAGTTTTCTTCTCCTTCTGAACAGTGGACTATAACTATTTCAGTCATATTCAATTAAGTAGATTAACCACGACTCATCAATCAACATGTCTCTTGTTGAAGTTTCTCACTAAATCTCCGGTTTTCGAGAATGTACTGACTACTTTTCTGGGCGCTTTTATTTTACTTAATTTCATATCAGGCCATTACTTGCTACCTGCTTTTCATTACTTTCTAACTTAACTTTGTTGCTTTGTGTAATTTACTTGACCTATCTGTCTGTTTGTTTGAATGCATCCTACCTTAGCTTTTCTTCCTACCTATCACCTAATATATCGCTATTTCTGTCTATCCATCGAATCACACATCTACTGTTCAACAACGGATGTAACTGATCTACACAGCTTCCAGTTTACGCACTACATAGTCCGATATTAATTAATAAATATAAGGATATCCTATCTCACGTGTTGCATACTTTAAGTGGCTTCCATCAACAGATATTCTTTACATAATCGTTACACATTTCTTAACGAGCTAACAGAATCGTTAGCGTGTCGGACAAAATGTATATGACGGCATTTCTTGCGGTTCTTTACATTCTGAGCACCAATCCCGGCGATATCACTTTCAGGATCGGGAGAATGAAGTACGAGTCAGGTTTTGACTCCTCCTCTCAAATTACTGACAGTGTGCAAAAAAAAAATAAATAAATAAAATTGTAACCATTATTATTACGTATAGTGGAGGCCCTTGGCTTAGGGGTTAGGGTGTTGGATTCATGATCGTAAGACTGGTTTCGATTCCTGGACCGGGTGACGCGTTGTGCTCTTGAGCAAAACACTTCATTACACGTTGCTTCAGTTCGCAAAGCTAGCAAAAATGAGTAACCATGAAACAGAACGGCGTTCCGTCCAGGTGAGGAATATATATGCCATCGAAACCAGAAAACCGGCCCTATGAGTCTACATGACTCGGGGTGGGGGTCTTTGCTTTTTTATTATTACGTACCTAAAAGACGGCGAGTGGGCAAAACCGTTAGCTCACCGCTTGACTAAAAAGAGTAATGACCGATGATAGGAGGATATAGGATAGGGAATGACAGAGAATTTTGCTTTCATATTCACCAAAGGGTATTTTCGCCCCTTTAATTGAACATACAAAAAAAAAAAACTCCCACTTAAAATGACCGAGAAAGTAACAGAGCAATCACCACGATAAAAGACCGCACCACCAACAACAGCAACACCACGCTCACTCTGACTCAATACCATTAAAGCGAGATCCAATAACAGTAACAACAACGAACATCTAACATAAACGCCGCTGCCATCATCACCACCACCACTAGCACCACCACCACCACCATCGCTGCCGCCACCACCACCAGCACCGCCACCACTATCGCCACCACCACCACCACCACCACTACCACCACCTAGCACCACTAGCACCACCACCACCACTGTCGCCGCCACCACCACAACCACCGTTTTAATGATATCAAGAAGTGTCGAAGGGTGAGTCTGCACCGATCAAAATAAGAAAAGAATGTACCCAAAGCCTCTACCACCACCACCATGTTCACAGTAGCCATCATCTGTAGTATTAGAAACAGCACAACCACTGCCACAATCATAATCGTCAATGGCACTAGTTCAATGGCTGCAATACCACAGCTGTAGCCAGACTTTTATTCACATCATTGATATTACCATAAACAACACAATTTCATCTCATTCTTCAGATTCATATTGGATATTTGTTTTGAACCTCTCGGGGTTGACTTATTGATGGTCTGAGCGGCAATCTTCGTGGCTGTTTTACTATTTCATTCCCCCAGAGTCTATAGAATAATTGTTCTGATTGAATTTTTTTAATTCATTCAAGTTATTGCTGACAATATGAACTTATTACTGAAACAGTGTTGGTAATGTTTCCCCACCTTCCTCAAAGTTCTCCACAAACTCAGACGTTGTTATATAATTGTTAGCCTCCCTGAAGACGGGAAACCTTTTTGTTGTAATGATTTAGCTATAGGAGTTTTTTGTTTTCAAAATACCCCCAATCTTCGTTTCTTTCTACATTTGAGTGCTGAACTCTAAATGTAATAGTATTCCTTTTTTCCAATTTAGTATTTCTAAGTTACTGGACGTACACTTAAAGATATTTTAACTCCAACTTGTTAATGCATTAGCTTAGCTTTTCTTTCACTTTCCAAATTAATTTCTGTCTAAACTATTAAATTTTTGTTATAATCTATCTAGATCATTATTAACTCCTGAAAGTTTACTAGTAAGGTTTTGATCTAATTCTCTTAGATGTCTCTTTATCTGGTATTATATAAGTTATTTTATTAATTTTCCTGTCTTCATAGTGGCTTTAGTAAATTTTTAAAACCTAGTGATATGTAAATTTACTTTCTGAATTCGCCCATATATTTGAATCCAGACTGGCTTCGCATGTTGGTAAAAGGCGTTAGAACCACCAGAAGGATTTGTTTTGTTTTCACAATGTCTGTTTTGTTTCCATTTGTGCAAATGTCTTCAATTTACTTATAGTATATTTGATATATCTGATAGCTACTGGTGCTATCTGACTGGTTAATATTTCTAGAATCCGCAAATAAAAAATACGGCATTAGCCACGGGACAGCAAGCTATGCGATGCTCAAGCCCTTCTATCAGCTATAATCTTCAGTTGCGGCTTTGTTGCAAAGTAAATAATCTCCATTTCCCAAAAAAAAAAAAAAAAAAGAAAGAAAACTCTCTAAATCTGTCTCTTATTCCTTATGTTACTTTTCTCGTGTCAACATTCATCCTTTCTGATAAAAATGATGGCAAGTTCTTTGATAAATCTTTCAATATTTTAGGAAGTAGGTTATGGAGCTGTAATTTTGCGATATTGATTTTGCTAAGCTTTAGGTATTGAGAAGATGACATATCGAGATATTTCAGGTTTCATCTTTCCGATTTCCTTCCTTGCTGTTCATATCTAATACCTTGCTTACTTCCATATTATTTGATTCCCAGGTTTTCCTACTGTTTTTTTTTTTGTCTCTTGTTTTTGACATTCTGAATCAAGGCGTTCCATACGCTGCTCATACACTTATCAACAAATAGTTTACTTCTCTTGCTTGTAGTATTCTATTGATTTTACTTTTTTTCTTAGTTTTTGGAGGCACCCGGTGTACTTTATCCAAAGAAACTGTTTTCCCACAAGGACACATGTCTTGCGATTCAGTGAGACAATTTTACCTTAGGTTTTCTTTCGTTACAAGTTCCTCCGTTTCCTTATTTTTCTGTAATGTCTTATGAGTTTTCTTTCTCAAGCTCAATAATGAGTAAAATATTAATTTCCTTTCTTATTTGTATTTGGAGTTTAGTTTATCGGATTTTGGTGATACTTATATATATATATATATATGTTTGCTTCTAATATATCTCATAGTCTAGCCTGCATTTTTTATTATAGTAGTCGCCGTTGTATCATTACGTTTTATATTTCGGAATGAAAACCATTCCATATATTTTCATTTCTTGATTGCTTTCGTATTTAAATGGTCAACTTTACTTCTTTCTACTTTGATCTTGTTTGATCGTGTTTTACATTTAAGTGTATTCATATTTTCATTAGTATGGTTCCAATGTACTTTTTGCTGGACATATTCAGTTTGTATGGTATTTGATTTTAGTTTTTTCTTTGTCTCTTTTGTCGGTTCTATTTGCGCTAGATCCCTTGTTACTTGCGTTTTCGAAATTTATCATTTAAATGGTTCCTTTAT
>NC_042997.1:40514520-40539520 GCF_006345805.1 Octopus sinensis
AGCGAAATATCTTCATGTAATACAACAGAGACATTTAAATGGATAGGGATTTTCTAAGGACGTGAGCAGTACTTGTCAGTACAATCTTAAGGATTTCTTTGAGACATAGTTCTCCTGGGATCTTATCTGTTTCTGACATCCCTTTATCATACTTAGAGCACCTACAATAACAGGAACTGTTCTCATTTTAAGATTCCACATATTTTGTATTTCAATTTCCAAGTCATTATATTTACTTAATTTGTCAAATTCCTTGACAGATATATTTTTATTAGTGGGAACACTTACATCTATAGGTATACAATTGTATTCTTCCCTGTCTTTAATAATTATGCCTGGTCGATTAGCCTGGATCGTCCCGTCAGTGTTGACTAGAAGATTCCAGAGGATAGTGACATTTTTACCTTCAGCGACTGGCTCAGTGTGATGTTCATACCAGTAAGCAGGAGTGCTGATTTTGTAGTGTTACAATATTTTCCAATGTAAATACTGCCCTACGCTATCGTGACGATTTTTGTATTCGTTTGGTGCCAACGGAGGGCATCTCGAGACCAGATGGTCCATTGTTTCGTCAAATGTGTCGCCGAATCTGCATTTAGTGTCAGAACCGTTTTGAAGAACGTTAGACTGGTAGTGCTTTGTGAGCAAGCTTTAATCTTGTGGTGCCCATATGAAACCTTTACTCTCTGCCTTCAGTCCTGAACATCTCAGCCACTGATGGGTTGTTGCTTGAACTACATCAGCATTTCGACTTCGAAGTATATACTGTCCAGGCAGCGGCTTCTGACACCACCGCTCCTCAATTTGTTTCTACCTGTTCTTTTTTGCCGTCTGCTCGATCCATTTTGTTTGTTTTGTGGTAGTGGTTTCAGGTTCTACAAATAATTCAGAATTTATGCAAAGTTCACTTGCGAATTTGCAAGCTTCTTTGACAGTAGAATGTGACCTTTTGCTGTTTTCGTGTTTGCACACAAGTCGTAGCATCCAATTCTCTGTATTGGATAAGTACCTGTTCATTGCTATTGTGCACCATTCCTCTTCCTTTTGCATATTCTTAGAAGTTAAAAGTTTTCTTGTGTTTCTGTCCAGGCGTTGAAGCTCTGTAAGATCTAGTTAATAATGTTAAAACTGTATTGGACTACTGAAAGTGCCAGGGTGTTAATGGCTTCGATATCTTGCATTGTTGATAAAATTCGATTATTTTGTCGTACCTTCTAAGCCGTTGGGCTTTCAGTTGTATTCTTTGTTTCAGTTGTTGTTGCTTTTTATTGTTTAGGTTTAGTTGGGTTGTATAGAAAGCTTTCAAAACATAAACCTCTCTAGTTCATTTCATGCCTTTTGCTGTAGGTGATGTTGGTGGCGTCACTATAGCTCTTGCATTAGGGTCATCCTGGATCTGGTTACCTAGTAGATCGTTTTTTAGAGAGTTTGGGCGGCCTCTACAACAATTTCACTTTGCCTACTCATTCGCTAATCTTCACCTACATTATCGTCTTCGAGATCATCATCACTAGGGAGGCTTTTCTTGATTGTTTGAATCTGGGCCGCTTCATGAAAGTTACTCTTCCGAATTATTGTTTTTTGATTCATGAGTCTATTTTCAGTAATCTGGAACATACACAGGTGGTTACAAAGTTCTAATTATCTTTTTCTGTCAGCTTTACGTTTGCTATTGTTTTTCTCTAGGAAGGCTTGTTCGTGACACTTAATTGCCTTTTTGTTCATATCGACAGACCACTTGCGTTTGCGAGCACGTTGAATATTTTGACCGATGAGTCTGGTCTTCCAATTCATTGCCCTCTGAGGGTACCCTACCGGGTGCGGGATATCTTGGACATCCAGTGGGGTTCATACCGTTATTTGGGTTCGAATTAGATGTCATCATTGCATTGAAAGAGAATGATTTTATACTACTTATTATTGTAGTAGTAGTAGTAGTAGTAGTAGTAGTAGTAGTAGTAGTAGTGGTGGTGGTGGTGGTGGTGGTGGTGGTGGTGGTGGTGGTGGTCGTGATGGTGGTAGTGGTGGTGGTAGTAGTTGTTGTTGCTGTTGCTTTTGTTATGTTTCGGCGTTCTTGCATTTATTACGTGCTTTTATTGAACAAAGGTGTATGGTTGTTTGACGGTACTGTCTATTGCATAGCTATACAGATACATTCTTTTCAATTGATGGATCATTATTCTAGTATAATTTCCTGTCAATGAAATATCCCAACTCTGTCTCTACAGCATATGTATTCTCTTTTTGCCATGATAGGAAAGTGAAAAACAATCTGCTTATTTTCCCCTAACCTGTACACATTCTTGCATACTGTTTCATATATACATTCTTACGCATACATGTTGTATTGTATCTCATATCCTTTTTTTAAAAAGATTCTTAAGAGCTTTCAATCATTTCCTTTTTACCTAGTACTGGGATTTGTCTATCTTCCTTTTGTTCATTCATTCCAGATATTAGTAATATACGGTCTTTACATGATATTCCACATATCCATTTCAAAATAACTTTTAGATTTTTTTCATGATTTCTATTGCTGCTTCTCTTTTTTGCACCAATTGTCCGTTACCTTAGTTCCGTCTTATATATGTTGACTTCCTTGAAGGAAAAAACCAAAAACAGTTAAGTTTTTGTATGTTCGTGTTTCGTAGCATTTTGTATTAGTTTCTTATAACTAGATGTTTTTGTAGTCCTGCAGTGAGTATTTTATAAGAATTATTTTGGTCTCAGAAGACAGTACCTTCCTATATTCGGGATAAACCTAATCTTCTTTATCACATTTTAGATGGTGCATTTCAAATGCAGTCATTATTTTATGGATATCCTGTCTCGACTGATTAATTCGTTTGGCGTCTAGTTGCGAGTAGGATAACTAATTTATTACTGGGAAAGCTATGAGCTTTCGTGTCTATTACGTATTGTTTTATATTTAGTAATGTGTAAATAATATGCCTGTAGTATTCTGTCTCGGTCTGTCTTTTTAGCGTATGAGCGTGTACTGTAATCTACAGTTCATAAATTAATGAGTTTTGTAGATTTATGTCAGTCTAATTCAAATATATCTGTTTATATTTAACATAAGCGTAGTCATTTTGTTATTTAATTTTCTTCTATCAAAGGTTGCCTTAGCTCATTTTCAACCGGAATTTCACACCAGTTACTCAAATACATCCGTATACTATCTACTGGAGTGTTTCTATTTGTTTTTCAACTGAAGCATACTACATGAAGTCATTCGTATGAAACAGACGGTCGATTATCTTCCAATACCATATATATTCGAGACTATGGAAAAGTTTTAACAATTCTTTTCTTTATCTAATTTGTCATAGTCTTTTGGCATCAATTCATTAATTCTATTTTATAGGTTATTTTCATTGTACTTCCATGCGTTGCTCTGTGCACCTTGGATACATTCTTTCACTTGTATTAAAAGTTCATTATGTGATGTGCGAGGTGCCTGATACTGTTATTTTCTAGACGAAGAGTGTATTTATAAGAATCAAGAGCGTTATATTTATGTATATGTTTACCCTCGCAAGTCAGTTTTGTGCTATTCCTAAAAGTTCTTGCAATGTGTCCGTGTAACATCTTATTCCTCATCCTTGTAGCAAATAAAATTAGCAGTATAGTATCGTTATTATCATTATCATTATTATAAATCTTGTATTATTGTTGTTGTTGTTGTTGTTGTTATTGTTATTATTATTATTATTATTTTTTTATTATTATTATTATTATTATTATTATTATTATTATTATTATTATCATCATTATTATTATTATCCTCATTATCATCCAGTTCAGGATGCACGTGCTGCGTTTCAAACTTATTGCAGCTCTAATGCAGTATATTCGCTTATAAGTATCTTCTTTATGGTTATTATTTTCAGCAGAATTTGGACACATACAGCGGTACAAACGCTATTTTATGGACTTCACCCGAGGAATGTGTGTCAGACATTTATTTCTACTATAATGGTTAGTTAAATTATTAGTGTAGTGATCTGTGTAGACCTATCCATGTTAATAAAGGAGGTAATTACCAGAGGTTGAATGAACTCCTTGGAGTACATATTAGTGTGAATTTTATTGTTAGAACAATTTATATCTTATGTAATTAAGGTAATTGGTGCTAAGAATTGCACTTAGTGGTGTAATTTATGACAGTAATTATGCAGCGGTAAGAATATAGTTTATCTGATAATTGCACGCATAATATTTATGTACACATAAGTACTTTCAAAAGGCTAACAAATATAATTTCTGCACGCGTAATTGCAACATTTTGTTAGGTAATCAAATGTTAGCGTGAATATATAGAGGTAACATGGAGTAGATGTTCATTCAGACACAAGTGTATTGAACAGTTCCTTAAGATAGGGGCAAAATATGCACGACTACAAGAATATTTTAGAGTTTTCTATCAAGTATTTCTTTGTAGTAGATTTGTCTTTTACTACATATATATCTTAAAGTAGTTTTCTTTTAATTTAACGCTTCGAGCGGGATTTATTGATTTTTAAAATCGACTGTTCCATATATTTTTGGGGGCCTTAGAACTGTCAATGTAAAATGGCTTCCATATCGAAGTGACAGTTGATCGCACTTGCCTCGTGTGGAGTCGGAATAAGCGCTCTGGGAATATTTTCTTTATGAAAAGGGCTTGTATTGTTTCCTTACGTTTAACTATCTCAAATTTTAATTATAATTTGTCACATAAACTTTTGCGCTTAATTTCAAGTGTATACAGGCGCCCTCCTTTTGGTTAGACCTTGTACGTTATTTAACAATACTTGTAAACATTTATCCAGCATAAATTATTTTAATGCATTAACATGTGCATAACATTTCAAATTATATGATTTTATCAGTAAACACGTCAGTTCATACTCTAATGGATCGTAGATTTTCTTTCTAGAACGTCCTATTTTATATATGGCTGGCACTGTCGTTTTCTCCTTTCTAGTTGCATTGCAGTTGAGTTTTGTAATATTCATTCAAAGTTTTGCAATAGACATGGGCGTTTCTCTGTGTAAAAGATTCTTCTGCGCTCCCACATATGTGCATATAATAAAGAAGTAAATGAAGGAGAAATGTTTTGTTCTTTTTATCTTTTCTCTCTCTCTATATATATATAAGGGTGGGGAGAAACGTGCACTCTTTCATATAGGAATGTGTGTGTGTGTGAACATTTGCTTCAACATAGTGCATTGCTATCGTATGCACTTTGTGGAGACGATCTAATGTTAATATCATCAATCTAAAATTATGATCTGACAAAAAGTGAAAAATATTTTAAAAACTCTCTTTCAAACAACCATGGTATAAGCTATATAATTTTTTTTTTTATAGAAACCGAAACAGGAATAAGCTATAACATGAAACGCACATATACACGACAATTCTAATGATGATCATTCGATTGGATGGCCGAGATTCGTAATTGTGTGAAATTAGCTCCAAGGCATATTTCAAAGTACAATTGTCTCTGTTGTACTATTTTCAGGAAGGGACTTTTCATTACAGATTATATTACATTTTTCATTAAACGCAATTATCAGCTCTTTTCCATCAAGGTCGAAGACTAGGGAAAAAATGATAATAATAAAACATGGAAACATATCAGAAATGAGTTGTTTGCATGTTCTAGGGAACTACAGGGATTCAATCAGCGCAACTATCATGATCGATCGACAATAATTACCCTTACATTCATCCTCATCAATGTACATTTACGTATACATATATATATATATATATTATATATATATATATATATATATATATATATATATATATATTATATATATATATATATATATATATACATATATATACACACACACATATATATATATATATATAATATTAAATGTATGTGTATGTATGTTGTAATTATGTATGTATATGTGTGTGTATGCTTGCATGTATGTATGTATTAAGAAATGAATATTTCCTTCCGAATAGCTGAGGGATGGAGCCTCAAACACAAAACCAATTGTTGCGTTTTTAGTCTTTTCAGGACGAAGAGGGTCGGTAGGCTATGATGTTATTTTCCTTCTGTCATTGTTGACACATTTAGTCTTTGCCTCTTCGTAGAATCTCACAATTTTACCTTCCGCTAGACTCTTTGGCTTCCTAAGTTGTCGATCCCAAACCACTCATGCAGTGTTGACGTGAAGAAAGTAGTGCTTTCTTCTTAGAGATATACTCTAAGCTATGGTGTTCCTCACGCACACTTGTCTTACAGCACGTAAGACACTAGTCTTGAATGTTTAATTCCCTACAGATTATTGTTACAGCGTCAATCATCTGCGAGAGTGGGTAAAAATAATCCAACGTGTCTGTCTTAGAAATATAGAAATTCAATACCTTGGTCGGGAAAAGGCTGGTTTTCCGCTCAGCACATACAACATTTCAACGTTATGTGTGTGTGTGTGTGTGTGTGTGTGTGTGTGTGTGTGTGTGTGTTGTGTGTGTGTGTGTGTGTGTGTGCGTGCGTGCGTATGTATATATGTGTGTGTATATATATATATACATATATAAACATGCATATATATGTAAATATATGTATATATATGTATATATATATATATATATATGTATATATATCTATATATATACATATATATATAGAGAGAGAGAGGGGGAGGGAGAGAGCGAAAGAGTGAGACAGATCTTAACGTACTTTTCTTTTAATTTAACGCTTCGTGTGGCCTTTATTGATTTTTAAAATCGACTGTGTCATACATTTCTTGGGCCGTAGAACTGCCAATGTAAAATTGTTTTCATATTGAAGCGGCGGTTTATCGCACTAGACTAAGTGTTGAGTCGGAACGAATGCTTTGGGAAAGATGTAAATGAAACTTGCAACTATAAGTTTAAACTTAATTGTGAATTCAATATTTTACGTAAGAAAGATAACTTAGTCTACCAATGTACAGTTGAATCTCAAGGGAAGAAATTCTATGATATAAGATCAACAGAAAACAGAATTAAGATTAGGGTTGCTAACCGTTTGCAGAGCTATAAAAATAGGCAAAAAAGAATTCTACCGGATTAAGCAAGTTGTATTGGGCATTAACGGATAAACTTTGCAGAAGATATGAGTTGTGTACTGAAGAAACGTATAAAATCCTTATATCTAGAAAAAATTTACTTAATTAAAAAAAAAAACCTTGTTTTCGTTCAGCGAAGGAGACATGTTACCTATTGATATAATAGACTAGCGTCACTGAAAACCTTTGTAACTATATCTATAAACACTCATTGAGACAACTGTTATTGGTTACACCACTTATGATACATAATATATTCGACTTTATTACCTTAAATTAACAATTAAAATTTTAACAATATCCTAAGCAATAATTACTAATAATTAATAACTAATTTACTGAGATTAACTTAATCAGAACACAGGAAGAAACAAGGAGAGAAACAAGGAGAGAGAAAAAATGTGTCTAGTGGCTACCGATCTATCATATATATACATACATACATATTGTGTATTTTACACAAACATTCGCAGAAATTAGCAGATCACTCCAGTTTGTGTTGAATGTCATTTATCCAGATGACTTAGATTATTTTTTGAAATACAGATCGTATATTTTCAAAGCAGCTTGTTACTCAAGTTAAAATTACTATAGAACAAGATTTTCTTTATTCTACCAAAGAAGACAGTGGTATGTTAACTTTTAACAGCATTAACTGGTTGGCAAAGATGCTTCATAATTTCAGGAAGTTGTATTGTATATCTAAAACGCTAGATGTTATTCATATATGAGTGACTTATTTTATATAAGAATTCCCTTTTTCATTCAATTATCCTTTGTCGGAAGGCTATTGTTTACTACTTTCCTCCAGTTTCCCTTTCATCCTCTCTGACTTTATGATTTATATTTAAGAAACATACTAAAACAGTAAAAAGGAATCATTATGTAGGCGTAGGAGTGGCTGTGTGGTAAGTAGCTTGCTTACCAAACACATGGTTCCGGGTTCAGTCCCACTACGTGGCACTTTAAGCAAGTGTCTTCTACTATAGCCTCGGGCCGACCAAAGCCTTGTGAGTGGATTTGGTAGACGGCAACTGAAAGAAGCCCATCGTATATATGTATATATATATATATGTATGTGTGTGTGTGCATATGTTTGTGTATCTGTGATTGTCCCCCCAACATCGCTTGACAACAGATGCTGGTGTGTTTATGTCCCCGTTACTTAGCGGTTCAGAATAAGTACTAGGCTTACAAAGAATAAGTCCTGGGATCGATTTGCTCGACTAAAGGCAGTGCTCCAGCATGACCACAGTCAAATGACTGAAACAAGTAAAAGAGTAAAAGATATATATATGTGTGTGTGCGTGTGTGTGTGTGTGTGTGTGTGTGTGTGTTTGTGAGTGTAATCAAATTTACGCACGCAGTCGCATGTACATGCACCCAGACACACTCACACATATACACTCAGAAAAACAATAACAAAATTAAAAAAAAACTTATTCTAAATAATGGAAACTAAACGTGATCCCATAACACGTTTAAACAATCAAATTAGATTAAAGAGAAATTCGAAAGAAAGTTTTATTAAAACCTCCACGTTTTTCTGATTTTCTGTTATGATAAAATAGCTATGCAATGACCGACGAAACATACTTAAATCAGAAAATATTGTCAGCAACTAAGTATATTCTTGAATCATTCAGAAAACCTTTATTAATAACTATCATCAATATCCGGCTTTGTTGATTTATTAATAGCAAAAACAAATATTATACAAACATGTGAAATCACTATATTTTGGATATATTGTTGTCAAAAGATGTTGGCAATTTCCAATTGTTTTAAGAATGTTTGATTCTCTCAGAATTGTTGCATTCCAGCAATACAGAAGATATTTCATACTGAGCTTCCTAAAAATGCGTAAAAGAATAAAAAAGCAATTATAGAACCTAATTTGTATGTTTGGTACATATTTTATTTTGCGAAGAAACATGCTTTTCACATCATTTCTCTAAATTAATTATTTTTCTAATCAGTTACTTTTCCAATATCTTTCGCTGTTCTCGGGTGTATATAATATTCTTAATTTTTTTTAATTCAGATCAAAATTTCAGAAAATAGTCACGCAGCCAATGAATTGTCCATGTATGGATACACAAAATTTCAGCTATGTGAAAAACTTTCGACTACAACGTTTTCAGAAATAATATATCTAGTACAAACATTATTTAAATGTTGTTCTTTTTCTTAGGTATTTGGTTTTGGAATATACAGGTTGCTCTCCATTGCTTCTTCTTAAACTGAGAAAATATTCTCAGATATTTGATACACATATTCACACACACTCACACACACACTCACACACACACATACACACACACACACACATACACACACACACATTTCTGAAAGTGCAAAACAAAACTAGAATTCCTTTTTATCTGACTAACCTATAATTATCCAGTTATCTCAGCGCTCATCTGCAGCATTTCTTAATATTTGAGATGAAATTTCTAGTTAAGGTACCTGTATCAAATAGAAATAAATTTCACCACCACGACTGTGCGGCTGAAATTGATTTTATCAATTTTCTGCTGATCAGTAAAACTTAGTAAATTTAACACATCTAAATTAATGATCCAAAGGACAGAACAAAACTATAATTTCTCAGTTTAAGTATCTTAGTAATGAAGTTCACTTTCATTTTCCTCTGCTGAGGAAATGCTGTTATATTTCGAAAGTAAGATAGAAAACTAGTTCATTATCGCTTGTCCATTTTGGAGACTACATTTAAGGGAAGTGGTCAGTGCAGTTTTACTAGTCTACTGTGGCTTACCTTTCCGATGTATAATGATCATACCTCCTTAAAAATATAAATTTGCTTAACCAATTTAACTTTATGATATTTTAAATACCTAAGTAGCATCGGTTGTTGAGAAGTGAATGTTTTTGCATCAGAAACTACGTTTAATGTGCCACATGTGAAACGACCATGCGTTTAGTTGATTGTTTAACACTTATTTGACTGGGCCATCAGCCTTTCACTATATTTTAATGAATTTTGTTTAGTTAATACTTTCATTTATTCGTTAATGTACTGAAAATTGAGTACTACTAACATTTACAAAATGAGTTGGTATATACAAACTTAAAAATTCAGGTAAGATCCTCCTCCTCCTCCTCCTTCTTCTTCTTCTTCTTCTTCTTCTTCTTCTCCTTCTTCTTCTTCTTCTCCTCCTCCTTCTTCTTCTTCTCCTCCTCCTTCTTCTTCTTCTTCTTCATCATCATCATCATCGTCATCTTCTTCTTCCTTTTCTTCTTCTTCTCCTTTTTTTCTTCTTCTTCTTCTTCTTCTTCTCCTCCTCCTTCTTCTTCTTCATCATCATCATCATCATCTTCTTCTTCTTCCTTTTCTTCTTCTTCTTCTTCTTCTCCTCCTCCTTCTTCTTCTCTCCTCCTCCTTCTTCTTCTTCTTCTTCTTCATCATCATCATCATCATCATCTTCTTCTTCTTCCTTTTCTTCTTCTTCTCCTTCTTTTTCTTCTTCTTCTTATAATTATTATTATTATTATTATCATTATCATTATTATTATTAATATTATTCATCTTCTCCTCCTCCTTCTCTCTCTCTCTCTCTCTCGCTCTCTCTTCCCCTTTCTGAGAGAAATTGGCTGTGGTCAGATCTGGACAGGGTGAGCTCCGACAGATTTAGACTTCCATGACACTTCCATAACGCCGTGAGAATTTGAAGGTCCGAAACATGACAAAAGAAGCTCAAGTAAACTAAATCACAAATAAAATCTTACCAAAATACACACTTCAATGTGTGAACTCAGACTTCGCATTTTAGCTATTCAGGGTATTACGATGCTACACACATATTTGATCACGATTAACACAACTCTAATCCGATTTCTAGAATAATTTATTTATGTTCAGTTTGACACGCAAGACATGTTCCCGCAGCAAGCTAAGACAACTACAAAGTTAGACAGCCGCCTAATGCCAATGTGAAAGGTAATAACGTCACGCAATGATGTCCCTTATCCAATAAATTTACGATGCAGCTTTGAAAGAAACTATTCAACACAGAAGAAAATTACTGGACCTCAGAGAGCTGGGGGCGAGTCGAGATTGTAATGTCAATTCAAAATTGAAGTCATTAAATTTCATTTACAATGGAAATTCCCTTGTGTGTCACAATATTCTCTTCTTCCAAGTAGCAAAATGCCTTTCATCAACTCCAAAGAAACTCTGAAGAAATTTATCAGTGTTGACACATTTAAAATTTAAATTAAAATCATCTGTTTTACGTTCAAGACGCTGGAAGTCCAGTGAAAACTAAAAGAAGAGTAATGATTTCTTTTGACTAAATAGGGGGCTAATATTATTGTTGATTAGTCCCATGTTAGCTTTGTGACAGCCTCAACGAATATGGCAGGCCCCTTTCAGGATAAGAAAACTTGCTTCGTTCTTTCTTTTTATTTTGAGAGACAGAGATAGATCAGGTTTTTCTTCCATCGTTCCTGTATGTAATCGTCAGGCAGAATGACGCTATTCTGTGGAACACATCTCTCTCACAGTGTCTCTTCGAAATCAGATTCAGATACAATTATTCTGGGTTATTTAGTACACTGCCCAAGTTGCTGTTGCCATGTGAAATAGCAGAAAAATGTTCATTAGGGTGTGCTTGTATATGTCAGTATTATTGTTGTCAATGAAAATATTTTCACTCGACGTATTCAAACCAGCATTATTATTATTAGTATCATCATCATCATCATCATCACATCATCATCATCATCATCATCATCATCATCATCATCATTATTATTATTGTTCTTGTTGTTGTTGTTGTTGTTATTATTATTATTATTATTATTATTGTTATTATTATTATTATTATTATTATTATTATTATTATTATTATTATTATTATTATTTTGCAGTTATAATATTAGTTTTCTTTTAGTTCGTACGTTCAGGATAGATATCTTGTCCCGCAAATAATTGACTGTTGTTATTCTCTATTTGTTAATTGTGTTATTTTGCTCACCAACAATTTTAATTTTGGTTTGGAATTTTTGCAGCAATTTTTGAGTGTAGATAACACTAAGAAGAAACAAAATTTTCCTCACAAACAAAGACTTATTTTCCTATATCTAAACACTGCTTGGTGAAACTTTCGCGAGTAAGTTCATTAAAACTCTATTGCATGCTCTAAAATTCCTTCACTTCTACAAGTGACATGAACAGACACCAAGTACAGCAGTAAATAATAATAATAATAATAATAATAATAATAATAATAATAATAATAATAATAATGACTCTATGTAATCCCAAGGTTTAAAACAAACTTTTTTGTTTATTTATTTTAATTTTTTTTATTTATTTATTTATTTATTTTTTTATTTTTTTATTTTTTTAAAATTTATTTATTTATTTTTTATTTTTATGTATTAGACATTCACTAGTACAACACCAAAAAAAAAAAAAACCCCAAATATATGGCACAGAACTTCCAACCTGTTGTCTCTTGAGGTCTCTGGGTGAGACTTGGAGCCAACTTGTACAGACATAAAGCAAAAGTCAAACATAGAATAATAATAATAATAATAATAATAATAATAATAATAATAATAATAATAATAATAATAATAATAATAATAATGATAATCGTCATAAAGCTAGCCCAAAATCACGCCAAAAGGGGCACGTTAGCATGGCTAACTTCGTCCACTAGAGGGTATGTGAAAAGTACGGCCTGAACAGAGCACAAAAATGGTACGAACATGAACCAGGAGTTACCGAAAACAAGGAATATAAGATACTGTGGTCTTTTACAATCCAATGCGACTCCTTAATCGGTGCTCGGAAACCAGATATTGTTGTGGTAGATAAAGGGGGAAAATGAAACCAAGATTATAGATATTTGTTTCTTTATTGCCCACAGGGGCTAAACATAGAGAGGAAAAAACAAATTACATCGACCCCAGTGCGTAACTGGTACTTATTTAATCGACCCCGAAAGGATGAAAGGCAAAGTCAACCTCGGCTTATATAGATTATAGATATTGCAATACCTGGGGATGCACGCATAAGTGACAAAGAACTAGAAAAGTTTGAAAAATACAGACTACAAGAAGATGAAATTGCAATACTGTGGACAATGAGGAGGTTGTCTGCCATCCCAGGATTTGTAGGGGCACTCGGTGCACTAACAACCAAGTTCGAGAAATATGACAGAGAAATCGGAATTGACCTGAGAACAAAGCAAAATCAAAAACTGCTATGTTGGGGATAGCTAAGATTCTGAGATTGGAACTTGAATGTTGACTGTCTCTCGTGATAATTAACAACCAGGTATCAAAGCTTATAATGTGCAGAAAGAGACACTGTGAAACCTCTGATGGCAGGCTGCTGTCCGCTCTCACAGAATCTACCAGAACAAAGAAGACCGAGCGTTCTGATAATGATAATAATATTAATAATAATAATAATAATAATAATAATAATAATAATAATAATAGTAGTAGTAGTAGTAGTAGTAGTAGTAGTAGTAGTAGTAGTAGTAGTAGTAATAATAATAATAATAATAATAATAATAATAATAATAATAATAATAATAATAATAAAATGCCCTAATGCAGTACCAGACAGTGGCTCTCGTGTCTTCTGACATTAACTGATTGGAAGTGTTATCATGTATATTGTTTTGTCTTGGTATAAGACAAAATTGAACTTCGAAAGGATGAAAGACAAGGTCCACCTGGGCTGAATTTGATCTCAAGATGTAAAGACGGACAAAATGCTGCTAAGCAGTTTGCCCGCGTGCTAACGACTCTGCCAGCTCACCACCTTATCCTCGATGCATAAATGATTCTTCCACATAGTCGCAAGTCCAGAATGTTTCAATTCACAATAGAATCATGTTATTCTAATTAAATTGTTATGACTTTGTTAATGGCATAAATATCAAAACTCGTTCTTTCTCATAAAATACTAGATTTATAGAAAAAAAAAATGAATTGTATGTTGAAAAGAAAAGGAAACTAATAATGAAATAAATTCACTTCGTAGCGATCGTTTCAGTAAACCCATTTAAATAATAATTTAAACGACTTCATACAGTAATATAAAGTCCTGGTTTTGGTCCCATATCACAAATAAATTTATTATAGGAAATCAGGTGTCAGGAGAGTCAGGAGAGTTTTAGTCTAAGTAAAATGAATTCGTTGGGGAATCGAAGAAGAAATAGCTTAGCAACAAACTGTGTGTACGTCATCAATCAATATTGATAATTTACTTGACACTAATAGTTCCAAAGCACTTATCAACAATAGAACCCCTATTACAAAATGGAAACAGCAGACAATCTCATAGGATTTTTTTTTTCTCAATTATTGAACGAGAGGATTCTATGTCAAACTATGGTAATTCTAGAGTTAATCGTGGTTTGATGTTAAAAAAAAAAGAAATGGAATAAGAGGCAGTGACAGTAATTGAATGAGGATAATGTCAAAAATGATTATTACTTTTAAAATATCGTTTCAAAAACATTGATACAATTATACTTTTTAACGTTTAATCAATAAGTTAGATCGATATATGTATATATATATATATATATATATATATATATATATATATATATATATAATTTCAACAATTGAGGGTAAAATTAATTAATTATTAATCAATTTCACCAAGTATTCAGTATGTAAAGGGACCATTATAGGCGAATTCAAAATATTACATTATATATAAGGGCTTAGTAAAATAAATTACTTTGATGTGGCAAAGTAATTTATTTTACTAAGCCCTTATATATAATGTAAAATTATATATATATATATATATATATATATATATATATATATATATATATATATATATATATACATGTATGTATGTATATATATACATGTATGTATGTATATATATATATATATGTATATATATTATATGCATGGGCATAGAAATATGCATAGAAATGTATATATAAGGCATATATCTTTCTATCTATCTATCTCTATCTATCTATCTATCTATCTATCTATCTATCTATATATATATATATATATATATATTATATATATATATATATATATATTGGTATTGGCATCCTTTCTGTCTCGGGAGACAATGGAGTTGCGCATTTTTTTTTTCTGGGACTAGTATATAGTCCTATATATATATACACACACATATATATATACATATATATATGTGTGTATATATATATATGTGTGTATATATATATATAAAACTTAGATATATATATATATGCATATATACACATATATGTGTGTATATATGTATATATATGCATATATACACATATATATGTGTGTATGTATGTGTGTGTGTGAATGTAAAAGGATGAGATTGAAGACAAGAGATAGTTCTATGCGCACCCTCTGTATTTTTTGTCTATGCGTATGCGCATATGTGACTGGGGTGCGTGTGTGTGCGCGTAACACGTTAATAAGCAGACCGATGGAAACGATAGACTTTTAGACAAACGTAATTTGGTATTTGTAGACGGAATAATGCGAATCCAAAAACAATGTTTCCAGTAATCATCTTATATATTATAATAATTCCCGATACATGTTGTAATTTTTTTCTTATATTTATTTTTCAATGGATTACTGTTGACAAGTGTTTGCTTGTTTTAACAGTCTGAATCGCAAATTATAGATGCAACTTGCCCATTTTAACTCCGCATTCATACATACCAATATACACGACTAGAGATTGTCAATAATGATTATTATCCGAAATTTTTTTCAGAAGTTTTTTTTTTTGTAATGCTTATATACAGTACACACAATACTGTTCCGTTGTTCTTTGATTGATCTATGTAAAAGTAATAAGCTGGCAAACTTAATTAAGTTTCACATGTAATTCTTATAATAATGCGCGCAAATAAGAATAAGTTTGTAATTTGTTTTGCTTGTGTTTGCATGTGTGATTGCTTGTGTCTATATGTGTTTGTGTGTTTGTGTGTGTGTGTGGGGGGGGGGGCAATGGTCAAGTGGTTAGGGTGTCGTACACTCGGTCGTGAGATCGCGTGTTCGATTCCCGGATTGGGTAGTGAGTTGTGTTCTTGAGCAAAACACATCGTCCCACGTTGTTCTGCTATCACTTAGAAATCTCATCCTTTTACACGCTGTCCCTGTAAAGGTAATAGCGATTTGATGGATTTGATCACGATAAACAAATTATGGGTGTGTGTATATATATGTATGTGTGTGTGTGTGTATGTGTGTGTAAACATTGGGGCATACCAGCACATGGCTCTCACTCTATTTTGCATATAGTGATAGACAGCGATTTAGCCTGCATCTGGCTTCGTTTTCAGTACGTAGTATTGATGAGTCACAAATATCACGAAGCAGTAATGTCTACCGCTCCAGCAACGGAACCTTACGCGAATTATCTCACTTGGTTACGACTTCCAGATCTTTTTACACCAGGCGTATTGACGAGAAAATATTCTCTTACGCCTATAAATCGCAGCCTGCCCACGAAATGGCAAAATACATACCTTGTCTATGTGTGTTCGATATTGTTTATATCCCTTGGGCTGCTTCTCATTCATATTTGAACACACACACACCACACACACACACACACACACACACACACACACACACCACACACACACACACATATGTATGTAATGGCCCAGTGGTTAGGGCAGCGGACTCGCGGTCGTAGGATCGCGGTTTCGATTCCCAGACCGGGCGTTGTGAGTGTTTATTGAGCGAAAACACCTAAAAGCTCCACGAGGCTCCGGCTGTGGGTGGTGATCCCTGCTGTACTCTTTCACCACTCTTTCTCCTACTCTTTCTTCTGTTGGCCTGCTCGCTTAGCCAGCGGGGTGGCGTCATTCGAAGGCTAAATCAATGCGAACGCATTGTGACCAGCGATGTGTAACTACATCTGATGGACTGGTCGGTCACGTGATCACGTGATATATATATATATAATATATATATATATATATATATATATATATATATATATATACATACATATATATACATATATATATATATATATATGTGTTTCAACAATTGAGGGTAAAATTAATTAATCAATTTCACTGAGCCCTAATTATATAATGTAATATTTTGAATTCGCCTTAAATGGTCCTTTTACATACTGAACAATTGGTGAAATTGATTAATTAATTTTACCCTCAATTGTTGATATAGATATGTGTATATGATCAGCAGTGAATTACAAAGGTGACTAAACACCTGGGAGTTTAATGCGTGGCACTAACGCGTGTCAGCTTATGTACTGTATTTTGTGTGTTCTACCAAACGTAGATGCATGTATCTACCAAACGAGAAGGCGCGTGGCTTAGTGGTTAGAGTATTCGGCTCGCGATCTTAGGGTCACGAGTACGATTTCTGGCGGCGCCTTGTGTCCGTCAGCAAGACACTTCATTTCACGTTACTCCAGTTCACTCAGCTGGTAAACATTAATAGTACCTGTATTTCAAGGGGTCAATCTTGTCAAACTCTGTATCACGCTGAATCTCCCTGAGAAGTACGTGAAGGGGTACACGTGTCTGTGGAGTACTCAGCCACTTGCACGTTAATCTCACGAGCAAGCTGTTCCATTGATCGGATCAACTGGAACCCTCGTTGTCGTAAGCGACGGAGTGCCAATGTTAGATGCATGTATATATACTCATAAATATGTGTGTGTGTGTTAATTCAAATTTTAAAATTACTTATTAAAAAGATAGTAATTGCAAATATGGCTGAAATTGAACACAAAACTAAAGACACCATAAAAGTATAATGTTGCAGATTGCTGAAATTTTTCTGTTGATAGAATTTATACAATGCAGCACATTACAAACTTGAACATTTATATTTATGTGAGAAAAAGTTAATTTAATAATAACAACGACTTAGTTTATATTTAATGTCAAAAATAATAAAATTTATATTTACGGATTCATAACTTTATATGATATTTACTGTTTTCCCTGAAACAATGTTTTTATTAAAGATAAAATGTTCAAAATATAGAGTCGTAGATTTATTGGTGTGTAAAATTAATATCTAACGTTAATACAGCTGATTTTCTTTCCAGAGAAGATATCGAATACGCTAGTAAGTGCTTTCTTAGTGGGTGCTTAATACTGGTTTCAAATTTTGGCACAAGGTCAGCAATTTCCGGGAGGGGTAAGAGTATTACATCGGTCCCAGTGCTCAACTAATACTTATTTCATCTTCGGAAGAAGCTGAACTCAAAACGAAAAGACGAACGAAATGCTACAAAGCATTTTGTACGGCGCATTAACAATTTTGCCAGCTCCCCATTTTCATAAGTATTTAATATTCTTTTCTATTCTAGGTCCAAAATGTGTGAATATGTGTGTGCGTGTATTCTGTCCCTGTTTACTCACACGAATACTTGCTGGTGTATGTGTATTTTTACATATATACATGTAAATATGAATGTATTTATATATGTGTGAGTGTGCGTATGTCTGTGTTGGTTTGGGTGGGTGCATGCGTGTATATGTATTCATACATACACACATGCATTTGTGTATATGTGTTTGTGTATATACACTTAAAACTAAATGTCACCACCCTCTACGCAAACATTTCTAGACAGAACAACGACATTGCAAAACAAGACACACCCATCTTATTCATGTAATTGAAATGACGTCGTCATGAGATACAGTCATACATTAAAATGCGGTTCCAGATTCTCATGTTAAAAGTGTCAGTTGTCAACGATAGTGAGCATTGTTTTAACGAAAGAAAGTGAATTTCAAATAAAATATTCGGTTAGTTCAGTATATAATAGCATATTGTTTTTCAATCATATCAATGTGTTTTAATTATACGCTTTCATATACTGAACTAATTCATATGTGCCTGTATAAATTAATGAATGCATCTTATTTTCCTCCCCGATCTCCCATTCTCTTTAACATCGTTGCAGTTTGGGAACTCAACATTATCCCATTTCATTCGTCGTTTTTCAAGTTTGCAGTATTCATGTTAATTTTTCGCTTTCTTTGGACGCTGAGCCCACTCCCAACACGTGTTTCGCCTTATGTCGTCTCGCTTTTCCTTTTTCTTTCTTATGCTTCGCTATCTAATTCTATTTTATTTCCTCTCTCAACTGCCATTTTATTTGTTCAATGACATCAATAATCTTTACTGCTCTCACTGACTAAATTTCTGTCCGAGATATTAGATTTTTCCTCTTTCCCACATCAAATCAATTTATTCCTCTTCTGAACATTCTCTACTTGCTATATTCTGAAGTAGACCCTCACTAATTTTCCCGGAGCCTACTATTTACCTTAATTTATTAGTTTTACGTTTTTAAACTTTACATAATTAATTATATCAACATGTCTACTGTTTTTTGTTGGTTATGTCTCAGCCAAAGTCCTTTATTATTTGTCCATTTGTATTCTTAAAAACGGTAATTCACTGCAGCCTATGTAAATTGCTCAAAAGTTGGGAATATAAAATTACCATTTTCCTTGGCACCACATTTAAGTTTCATTTATGCGGATAAGCATAGACAATTAACTGTGTATTTAAATAGAGGAGTAAATGTTTGTTTAAAAAGCATTAACAAAACTACTAATTTTCGGTATATGGTTATATCAATAATGCTACACTGTCATCTGTTTTATAAATATACATCTCTACAGTAAACTCAGTAAACTCGTTTAGCAGGGAGTAAGAGTTTCTCCAAAAGACATCTTTGTCACCGAAATCTTAACGTACGATAAACTGGAACATGTATGGGGTATGTTGGAACGCATAACTAATGGTTTCTGATTCCAGTACCATTTAGAAAGTGTTCTCAGGGGAGGCGTTCATCGATACTATCGTCTCCAGTCCTTGTCTGGGACTTTATTTTATTCTACGGTGGGGGAGTGGGGTGAAAGGCAAAGTTGATCCGGTTGAAAACTGAACTCAGAGCATAAAGATCCAAAACAAATACCGCATGTTATTTTTTCCGACGCTCTAACGAACCAACCAATCACCTAATACGTCAGTAGTAATAGGACAGTTTAAGAATTATTTAGGCATCATTTCAGTAGAGTTCAAATGATATATTTTGTTATCACTTAGAAATTAGTTTTATTGGTGCACAACATGTCCCTGTATTCACTCTGGGTTGTAGAGTTACAGATTAACAGGAAAAGCAAGTTTCTGCTTACAGGGCCTTGTCCTATCACTGCGAAATGAAGTAGGCGGAATAATAGCATGTACTCAAGTTCACGTAGTTATATTGCAATATTATTTGACATAGTAAATTTCAGGTGCACAAAATCTTTGCTCGAATTACGTTTCAAGATTTTCTTTGTTACCTCTTATTCATTCATTTCATCAACCAGTGTTGTAATAAAAGTGCATCTTTTTACTCCACAACAAAATATACAAGAACAAGTCTCCATCCCATTTCTCGTGTCTCTTAAGAGAATGATACAAGCAAACTTTGCTTACACTTTTTTCATTCTCCACCCATGAGTGTGGCATTTTAAAGCAAATTCAAGTCGCATATTCAAATGTCAATCTCTTGACCTCCTTTTGAGTTTAAGTGCTACTACATGTGCCGGTGTACTTGTGACAATGGGGTTAGCTTGAAATTATTCCAAGTAACACCACTCATCATACTCTCTAAGTCCCTTACAGTAATGACCTCATATATGAGGGGCACACAACATAAATTAGAACACAAATTAGAACAGGAAAATATTTCCTGTTCTGATTACTTTCTACTAACCAATCAAAAGTCAAAGAGTTCCCTTCTGACTTCATTATTTATTAAACAAAACTAAATATTTTTAACAAGTGAGAGTCTTACGCTAGAATATAAAAAAAAAATACAGAAAGATTTCAGTACGATCAAAAGCTTCTGCATTAAGTTAATACCGATAAAGTTGAGCGGTGGTTTAAGAGACGTTCCTAAGGCAACAGTATTGTTCTCACCAGGTTCTTTTTTCATGTGGCAAAATAAGTTTTTAATTCACTCCATGATCCAACATTTTCCATATCCTTATCACTTTTCTAACTAGCCACATGGTACTTTCTAATTTCTACCAATACTGTACTAATTAGTTACTTGGCTGCTTCGATTGTAACATAACAAAAATACTAATTACTTGATATTATTTTGACGAGACTTCCAACCTGACTTGAGTCTTCAACTTTATGTGCACTAGTCCCCTCCCCACTTGAATTGTAATGTAAAAAACAATCTGACAAACATATTTCCTAGTATATACTGCTACGCAGTTACATATATATATATATATATATATATATATACAGAGAGAGAGAGAGAGAAGAAAGAGAGAAAGAAAGCGAGTGGGAAGAAAGAGAACAACAGAGAGAGAGAGAGTGAGAGAGAGAGAAAGAGAAACATAGCGAGAGTGGGTGAGAGACAGACAGAGAAAGATAAAGAGAGACAGAAGTTAGAAACTGATTGATTTATTTTTTCAAAGCTCTCACTTAAATTACAGTCTGGACCGACTTTTCCTTTCATCATTGCGTTGTCGACAAAAGTATTGCCAGTTCATAGTGATTTAACTTCAATTGATATAATAGTCTCTTACATAACTTGGCATTTGGCCTAAAGAATACACCGACGTTGTATACGAGCCAACGTGGGAATAGTTACATGTTTGCTTGTCATGCAAGAAATAGTCGCTGAATACCTCTGAAAACACAACCTACTGCCTTTAGAGAATGAGGACAAACATTAGACAGAGCTATCCTGGGTGCATTGTGTGCCTGAGAAAAAGAAGGGATGGTCTGGCCATGGCTGGAATGCCCTGAAATATAGGTTTGCTTGAATGAGCAAGACTATGATTTCTGATTGAGGCATTCGATCAGCAATTTTGAGAAGTGTGTATTAGAAGGTAACATTGATCTCAATATTTGTCTATTACTTCATTTTATCGATTCCGAAAGGATGAAAGGCAAAGTTTACCTGCGCGGAATTTGAAATCAAAATGAACAGAACCGGAAGAAATATCTTCCAAGGCTCTTAAGATTTTGAGCATCTACTGCTCTGAGAAGAATAAATGATATTGTACAATGTTGAAAAAGTTGTGAAGTTGTCTATAGTCAGTCTATGATCTGAAATTAAATCTCTTCGCGAGTTGCTTGGTCTCGATTACAATGAAATAGCAATCAGTGCTATACGGAGTTCGATACGATTTATTTTTATTTACATGCCTTAAAGTTGCATTCTGACAAGCAGAATTAGTGTCGTACAGAAATGTAAAGGCAAGGAATTATCACAAATCGGTAAAGTGGAAGAGAAAATGCTTAGCAGTATTTCGTTAGATTAACTTTACTTTTCAACCATCCGGTGTCGAATATTGGTGTCGACATAAACCACATTATCATTCCGTTTATATGTATGGCCATTTGTCTACAACATAAATCAACGTTATGCGTCAGCTTTTGCGGAAAGTTGTAAAACATGTAGTTGCCTAATTAGATGAGAATACAGTCTGTTTCCATTAACAATTGAAACCACTTTTCTTTAGCACACCACAAATGCTTTTGAGATAAACGTAGATATAATAATATATCATTTACCGATTTAAAATATTCAGGCATTGTATCTATGTAAGAAATCAATGGAAAGTTTAACTGGAATGTTCTTTGAAACTGAAAAATGAAAGAAAGGAACAAAAAATACATACAGGCTCTGAAGGTGTAAGATGTGTAAGATGTGATTATCATGAAAAGTAAAAATAAACTGTTTCTCTCTCTCTCTCTCTCTCTCTCTCTCTATATATATATAATATATATATATATATTATATATATATATATATATATATATATATATATATATATATATATATACTTATGTATATAATGTATTATATATATCTATATATATATATAATGTATTATATATATATATATATGTATATATAAACACACACACAAATATATATATATACAATATTAAATACGTACATACATACATAGATATAGATATCTACATACATACATATCTATATCTATGTATGTGTACGTGTGTAATGAAGGATTTTGTGCTTGCCTGTATTCTCTTACATCTGTGAAATGTCATCTTCTTATGAAATAATCCATATGTTATCGAGGATATAACTTATAAGCTATGAAACGTGAAATTGATATTTCTATTTTCATTTATCATTTCCATTTATTATTTCTTGTGTGTTTTCCATCAAACAATGTACCGAATAAATATCATCAGTGCAGAAGTAAAAACTTGATGTTCTGATGATCTGACAATGCTTAACTGGGTGAGACTTCGGAGTCACTCGCAACAATATTCTTGTTTAAAAATAAACTCTGTGTGTGTGTGTGTGTGTGTGTGTGTGTGTGTGTGGTGTGTGTGTGTGTGTGTGTTATCATTAAGCTGGCAGAATCGTTAGCACACCGGGCAAAATCTTAACGGTGAACTTTATATATTATATATATATATACATACGCACACACACACACACACACCACAAACACACACACACACATATATATATATATATATCACCGTGATCACCGTGACCGACCAGGCTATCAGATGTTGCTACACATCGCTGGACACAATGCGTTTCGCATTGTTTTAGCCTTTAAATGACGCCACCCCGCTGGCTAAGCGAGCAGGCCAACAGATGAAAGAGTGAGAGAAAATTGCGGCGAAAGAGTACAGCAGGGATTGCCACCACCCCCTGTCGGAGTCTCGTGAAGCTTTAGGTGTTTCGCTCAATAAACACTCACAATGCATAGTCTAGGAATCGAAACCGTGATCCTATGACCGCGAGTCCGCTGCCCTAACCACTGGGCCATTGCGCCTCCACATATATATATATATATATGTGTGTGTGCATATATATATATATACACATATACACATATATAAACACACATATATATGCATATATTTATGTATGTGTGTTTGTTTGTCCTCCCCCACCATCGCTCGACAAATGACGTTGGTGTGTTTGCTTCTCTGTAAACAACAGTTCGGCAAAAGAGACCGATAGAATAAGTACTAGGCTTACAAAGAATAAGTTTAGGGATCGATTTGTTCAACTAAAACCCTTTAAGGCGGTGCTTCAGTATGGCCGCAATCAAATGACTGAAACATTTAAAAGAATAAAAGAATATATATATATATATATATATATATATATACTATCATGTGATCTTTAATGCTTTAAAGTTAATGTTATCTACTCGGAAACAAAGAACTGGATATATCTTATTGATGAACATTAGATATATAAAAAAGATTCTTGCTAAGTAAAATGCATATTTTATGCTTTTACTTAAGAAGAATTATTTATTGATTTATATGTATAAATGGCTTTATCTAAACGTGCATGCTTGTCAATAAATAATTGTTATTGTGTGTCCATATGAAAACACATTTCTTCCTTCTTTGGTAATGTTATTTCGATAATTCTTTGTTATTCCTATTAAACAAAGAAATTCACGGCAGCGAGTAGGTAGAATCGTTAGCGCATCGGACAAAGTACTTAGTAGCAGTTCTTCGTACTCTTTAGGGTGTCAGTTCACGTACCATCGACGTTGAATTTGCTTTTTATCCCTTAGAGGTCGATAGAATAAAGTACTAGTCAAGTACTGCAGTTGATGTAATCGACTTTCCCCACTTACCTCGTATTGTTGACCTTCAACCAAAATTAGTAAGAATTATTATTACAGAAATTCTTCTTGCTAACAGAAAGAAATTGATATTATTATATTTTATTTTCATAAAGTATCAGAAAATATGAGAGGTAGGTATTTTAATTTCGCCACTTCACATCCTTAGAATGACGACCGTATCGTAACCTTCATCATGGAAAAATATTTTCAGTGTATTTTATGCACCTGCACCGACATGCATTCTACACATTCTGCAGTACTATTGTAAGTTTACAAACCAATGCAGATAAAGAAGGCTAGCTC
>NC_042997.1:40544520-40559520 GCF_006345805.1 Octopus sinensis
GTACCTTTCTTCTCTCATAGCTTTGGATCAACGAAATTTAGTAGATAGGACTTTCTGCCTGCCGGAATGACCGTTCCTGTTCTTCGAAGGTAGACTTAAGCCGTCAGTCATTTTAACTCTATATCTAACACTTGAGTGCTGGTAACAGAGTCCTGCATTACGCAAGCATTCTGGCCAGGTCCCTCGTGTGAGGATAAATTTTCTCTCGCCAGATTTACCCATTCTGTATATATAAAATACAAAATGGGACAAGAAGGCAAAATATCTGGACAGCTAGGTGATACAAATATGGGACAACAAAACACCCAGATAGACGATACAAAGAAAACAAGGACGGATCATTCGAAGTTTTCTTTCCTCAGTCAAGCACCAGATTATCCTCGCAATTTCGGCTGATTATACTTGAGATTGCTCCTGTGTGTGTGTGTGTGTGTGTGTGTGTGTGTGTGTTAAACGCACGCACGCACACACATATGTGTGTGTGTTTGTATTGTATGTTTGTATATATATATATATATATGTATGTTTGTGTGTATATATATATATATATATATATATATATATATACATGTATATACACATGTATATACATATATGTATGTATATTGATAGATAGATAGATCATTTCTCATTTCATAACATACTTGATATTCATCTATTTTCATTTATTTTTTAATTTTCACCCCATCAACCTTGTCACTTTGATTTTGATTGAGAATTGCATTAAGAGTTCAAGTGTCTCCGGAATACTCAGCTTTTTACACGTTTATTCCACGATTATAAATTCGGTTTCTGAAACTAATAAATGCTCACCGTCGAAACCGACGGAAAATTTCTCATGTTCAACTGCTATTTCTGTATTTATTACTGTACGAAGGATTTCTGAATAGAAGCACTGCCACTTAAGACAGAGAATGTAGAAAATGTGGATATGTGCCAAAAAATTACGGTGAAAGGCGTTGGCGGAAAGGATTGTTTAAATATGAGTGCGTGCGTGTGTGTGTGTGTGTGTGTGTGTGTGTGTGTGTGTGAGAGAGAGAGAGAGAGAGAGAGACCGATAAATAGATAGATAGATAGATAGATAGATAGATAGATAGATAGATAGAGAGAGAGAATAATTAAACCCATACCATGGTTTCACATATATATCTAAATGGATCAAGGTGATCCACCGTCGATAGACAACAAGATTAGTTCTAACTCACCTGTACAAGCCCTGCGGTTTGTTGCTAATCGGCAGGATAGCTTCCTGAAACCCTACTATGGATGTAATTACTTACAATCATATACACATATACCCAAGCACATATATAATCTGTAGATATAGCTGTCTACCTGTCCCCACCTCTCTCTCCCTCTGCATATGTCTATGTATATGAATGTGTGCGATTCGGTGTGTTTCTGTAGTTTGTGAAGGAAGATATTTTAGTCACTCCCCTGTCTTTTCCAGATGAATGTAGACAGGCATACTAATTGTCAATTATAACATTTTTCCCTCAGAAATTATATTTTACTAAAAACTAAGCTAGGTATCGCATTCCTCAAGCAATAGTTTTATACTTTATATTTTTATATTTTTAATGATCGTGACTATCTTTACACAATTATAACAGACGTATCAGCCAAACTAGCAACACAGTGAAATCGGCTGCGTATGGAACAATTTCCTTACTACTAAAATACTATCATACTGGAATACAATCTCTTTCCAAAATGGATAACCATCTACACAAACACAAATGCAGAATACACAACAATGCAAGCAGATAAAATACTCACACATACCACACACTCTAACTCACAAACACAACTCAATTTTATATATATATATATATATATATATATATATATATATATATATATATATATATACATATATACATAATGTTGACGTTATGAGAACTTCATTAATTTTCGAGAAAGAACGTGAAATAATTCTCTTTCTCTAATATTATTGATTCTCGAAAAACATCACATGAACCTATTTATAGTGGAAAAGTAAATATTGTGTTGAAAAACCCTTTGGATGTAAAAAGCACAGTTTTCTAAACAAAGGTGTTTTTCAACCCAATATTTACTTTTCCACTATTTATAGATTCAGGTGATCTGTTTTCGAGAACCAACATTCCAAAATGAATTATTTCATTCTCTCCGAAAAGTTTTTTAAAACTTTTACGAAGTCACCTATGTGTGTGTGCTTTGTATGTCTGTGTGAATGTGTGTCTGTATCTTTATATATATATATATATATATATATATATATATATATATATACTTATATATATATATAATATATATATATATATTATATATATATATATATATATATTAATCAATTTAGGGTAGCAAAAAATTCAGTAAAAATTTATCGCTACCAGCGGCCTAGTGGAAAAGAGAAAATAGTCAAAGACTAAATATATATAAATATAACAATTTAGGAATGGCCTAAACAGGCCATTCGTCCACCAGAAAGAGCAGCCAGAACTCAAACCGCCAAGTAGTGCAATTCGGAAATAAGGTGAAAATTTAAAAACGTTTACCCTAATTCATCTTTTATACGATGCATCGTTTCGGTGTTTTTAATGATAGACCAGCTTAATTAAATTAAATTAAGCTAGTCTACCATAGGTCACACTTCATCAGTAAAAGAAACCTGGGAGAGACGAATATACACGAGGCGACTGTATCAATGCCTCGGGAATATCTGTCTTAAAATTTTCAAGACCAACGCATTCGCGCCAAACTTATCGGCAGCAAATATAAACTGCCGATTCAATCTCAGAATTAGTCAGAAAATTATCAATTAATCAATTTAGGGTAGCAAAAAATTCAGTAAAAATTTATCGCTACCAGCGGCCTAGTGGAAAAGAGAAAATAGTCAAAGACTAAATATATATAAATATAACAATTTAGGAATGGCCTAAACAGGCCATTCGTCCACCAGAAAGAGCAGCCAGAACTCAAACCACCAAGTAGTGCAATTCGGAAATAAGGTGAAAATTTAAAAACGTTTACCCTAATTCATCTTTTATACGATGCATCGTTTCGGTGTTTTTAATGATAGACCAGCTTAATTAAATTAAATTAAGCTAGTCTACCATAGGTCACACTTCATCAGTAAAAAAAACCTGGGAGAGGCGACTGTATCAATGCCTCGGGAATATCTGTCTTAAAATTTTCAAGACCAACGCATTCCGAATTGCACTACTTGGCGGTTTGAGTTCTGGCTGCTCTTTCTGGTGGACGAATGGCCTGTTTAGGCCATTCCTAAATTGTTATATATATATATATATATATACTTGTATATATATATATATGTATACATATGTATGTATGTATGTAGGTGTTTATATATATATATGTGTGTGTGTGTGTAGGTGTGTGTATATATATATTTATATATATGTATCTGTGTGTGTGTGGAGGAGTATGCATATATACTATGTATATGAATTTCAATATACGTGAATCCGAGAATAGTTCATTTGCGCGTATGAGTGTTCATAAAAGACATTCTGACTTTCATGACTCTCTCAAGGGCATTATATGCGAACTGAATGACTTCTACCAGCTCACCGAAATTAAGACTTATCTACGTCTTAAGTATGAATAATTAAAGTATGGAACCACAGTATTAGATGTAAAACAATACTGAACATGTCTGGATTCGAAGTGAGCATTAGGTGGGGTTAAAGCTAAGTTTTTTTTTATTCAATTAGACATATGTTCTGTCAAAGTAAAGCAGAAAACTTTAAAACTATCTTCTGTAAGATTTTTCATCTTCTAAGCTGATGTTCATGAACTTTGAACTAACTCAGACGAGATCTATACTTCCTACTAATACAATTTTTTTTTTTCAACAATTCTTCTCTGAAGCGCAAATATCTCGTTTCATATGCATAATACATCTCTGCGCTCCGCTTTTACAATGGTAAGTTCGCCATGTTGCACTCTACATTCAACTTCTTTTATAAAAATAGTGGATGCTTCAGTGTAGAATCAACAGTCTTAATCATTTACCTATCTCATGTATGGGATTCAGTAGTAAAAGCTTCCAGTTCCTCTGGCTCATATTTCTGTTCGCTGTTTCTCTACACTTATTTACTGTGCGTGTCGCCCTTCGACCTCCTCGATACACTAGCGGCAATACGTTTAAGTATAACTCTCGGCATCTCTCACAACATTAAAAAGGCTACAACCCGAAATTACTGGGCTGTGGGGTGAGGAACGTTTATACGTCTGTACGACTGGAGTAAATATTCAATAATAATTCTTTCCAATTGCGCACTTGTAGTGATGGATCACATTGAATCAAAAAGAAAATGCTGAAATCGTGGTTCTTCTGACCACAGTATCTTTCTACGCTTCTTTAGGCACAAGGCCTGGACTTTTGCCGGGAGACTTTTGTCCATTATATCGACTCCGGTGCTCGATTGTTACTTATTTTATCGGCCCCAAAAGAATGAAAGGCAAAGTCGGTCTCAGCCGAATTTGAACTCAGAACGTAAAGCCAGAAGAAATGTCGCTAATCCTTTTGTCCGGCGTGCTAATGATTCTACTACCTTGGGGGAGAAAAAAGAGGGGTGTGAAAATAAGGGAGAAGATAACATGCGAACCAGTTTAGTATTGGTTGAATTTACTTCCGTCAAAAGATAGGTTATATGTATATTTTACAATAACCTCTTCCTTCCCGATAACACTAAAGGTACAATAGGTTCTACTTTTCTACTCAGATGGTCCTGAATACTTCATAAGTTTTAAATAACACTAGCGCTACACCCAATCCACTAACATCCGCTTGAAACATAAACACACAGACAAGCATACAAACATCAATTGACCCTCTACGAAATAAAGAAGAAGAAATCTTTGAAGATTGCTGCAATGTTTGATAAGCATAAATAGAAATAATCCGTTATTCAACGAACTGAACGGTGAAATAAAGCGACTATTTTATCCTTCGAATGCGTCATTGTAAAACCGAAATGGCATCCGAAAATTATGTCAACTTCAGCAACAAATAAAACATAACACGCCCTGAATCATGTAAGTTGAAGTAAGGCATTGTTTTTTGCTTGTTTTTCAAAACCTTCCTCCGTTTTAAATTTCTGTCTGCCTGCGTGCCTGCCCACCTACCTACCTACATACCTACCTAAATACATACACACACACACACATACATACATACATACATGCATGCATACATACATACATACATACATACAATCATACATACATACTGGTCGAATGTACCAGTGAAGACCTCAATAAACTGTAAGCACAACAAGCCTGATATAGTGATTTGGGATGGAGAAGAGAAACTGTGCACAGTTGTAGAAATTAACATAAATTAACGTACATTTATACACACATATTAATAATGTTTAGACATTCCCATCAAGATTTCGACCAAATGCAAATATAACAGAAAAGAAAAATTCCTTTTTAGTCATAGTGTCCGCGAGAAGTAGAGTATATCTGGTTACGAAACCTGCAACATTTCGACCCAACCTATAAATTCATACTTATACCAATAAACATTGGTGTAGTTGGTTATGTTAGTAATTATCAAAGTAACACTCAGGAAAAGCTTTGGTTTTATACCAAAAGAGACAGTCTAACTTACACTCTTCATATACAATATGTACGTGGAATAGTAAAAATATCCAAGACATTTCTGAAGTCCAACATTTAATACTTATCGTTGATCTAATCCAAATTCCACTGATGGAGCTCTGTTTCTTTGCTAGAATTCAGATTCTCCCTTCAGGGAAAAGTTATGATAGATAGAAGAAAAAGGAAGACATAATAGATAACAGGAAAAGTATATGCAAAATATATATATACATACCCGACGGTTTCAACATTCGTTATTCCAGTTTTTCCGTTGACTAAACCACATACTCACTGAATTAAATCGTGTATGTGGTTGAGTATTGCACCGACATCTGTATCCTGAACATAGTCTTCAAGCAGAGTCTGAGTAACACAATGAGAGACAAGGCGGTTTTTGTCTTTTGATTTTCGGGTACAGTCCAACTGACATACTTCCTCGCGGTTTCTATCAATCCAGTTTTATTTAAAAAGCTTGGTTGATTAGACGCTATAGTAAAAGACACCTGTCCCAAATGGTACGTAATAAAATCAGACTCTGGACCTTGTTGTTTCGAAACTTACACAGATTATAATTCACCTATAATTCACATTTATAATAATACTAATAATTATATATATATATATAATATATATATATATATGTAGTAATGGTAAGACAACAAAAGAATGAATGAGATCTCGATATTATGTAAATAGAGTAAGTTATCTGTAATATAATAATGACAATTATTCGGTTGCCATAATAAGACTCCGAGTTTCGGATGTCGGGGCGGAAAACTGCTCTGGCATCTCGTCAGTTATCGATGACTGACAAGATGCCGGAGCAGTTTTCCGCCCCGACATCCGAAACTCGGAGTCTTATTATGGCAACCGAATAATCGTCACATATTATATTACACACACACACACACACACACACACCACACACACACACACACACACACATATATATATATATATATATATAATATATATATATATATGGATGAATGAATTATCGTTTGTTTACAGTTAACACGGAAAATTCAAGAAACAGTTGAGTAGCAAAATTCACGCAAGTAACAAGGGTGTAGCGACCTATTCGAAAGTCGAAACTCCGGGTTAATGTGCAGTAATTTGTATAGTAAAAGTAAATATACTAATAGTAAATAAATAGAACGCTATTTAGCATTTTTATTTTTAAAAAACCGTAAGTAGATCTGATGTCAAAAGCAGACAATAGGAAGAGAAGGGGTAAAGAAATAATAAGTAGAGAACAAATAAAGAGGGATATATTGGCTGAAAAAATGTTCAAAGGCTTGGAAGTAGATTTCTCTATTGAAGTAAAGTGCAAAGTGAACTAAATGTTCAAACTATACAGACTGGTATAAATCACTTATATGAGTTAAAGGTGTGTTTCTGCCAGTGCTTACATTTGTAAGATCGCTCTTTAAGTGTGTTAAAACCAATGTTGTCTTCGAAACATATGTCGAAAGTAAAAGAATTTGAATAACAGCTGCGTTCAACTTCATTTATTTACTTAGTTATTTATATATATATATATATACATATATATATATATATATATATATATATATATTATATATATATATATATATATATATATATATATATATATATATATATATATATATATATATATATATATATATATATATATATATATATATATATAGGTGAGAAAGTTGGTGGGTGAAAGCATAACGATGTAAGAAATTTGAAAAGCTGAACGCGAAACCGGTCATTTCTGCAAAAACTATGTCATTGTATGAAAAAAATTTATAACATTCTTCAGACATATTGACTCAAATATATATTTTTTAACCTTTTAAAACAAGCCTTCTGTAGTTTTTTCACTTTTTACTATTTTATATATATATATATATATATATATATATATATATATATGTATAGTTGTGTCTTTGGGCCAGGCACTTACGTCGTGTTGCTCCAGTCCACTCAGCTGGCAAAAATCCTCAAAAGGATAGTCTTGTCACAATTTGTGTCACGCTGAATTTTTTCTGAGAACCGTGTTAAGGGTACAAGTATCTATAGAGTGCTCAGCCACTTGCATAGGCTGTTCTGTTGATCAGATCAACTGGAATCCTTGTCGTCGTAACCGACGAAGTGCCAGATTTTGAAAAATATTTATAATTAATATAATATTTTTAATTATACTAGTAAATGTCTAAGTAGCAATCTCCAGAAGCTGGGCTTTTCGGGCAAAGAAAGTAACCAGTTAATACTCACTTTCCCAATACACTTTGTAAGAGGAATGATGAAAAATACTCAAAGTTCAACGTGTACCGGTGTTATCTGGCTTCCAGCAGCGGACCTTATCTTCTGTGTTAGAAAGCAATTCCCTCTTGATATCTTTTGCATTTACTTTTTATCTTTATTTGGTTCAACCATTTGACTGCAGCCATCCTGGGTTCCATCATGAAAATTATTGTCCTATGAATCGACACCAGTATTTACTTTCTTAAAGCCTAATATCTATTCTATCCGTGTGTTTTGCCGAAGCGCTAAGTTACGGGGACGTAAACAAGTCGATACCGGTTATCAAACAATGGTTGGCAGCAAAAACAAGAAAAACACACACACTCACACACACATGCACACGTCATGCGCACCATACACGCACATATATACATATATACCTAGTATAGACGAGGCATATACTATAGCCTCGGTCTGACCAAAGCCTTGCGAGTGGATTTGGTAAACGGAAACTGAAAGGAGCACATCAAGTACATTTATGCATGTGTGTGCGTGTGTGTGTGTGTATGCGTGCATGTGTGTGCATGTGTACGTGTATGTGCATATCTGTCTGTCTGTTTGTCCGTAAACTTGCATTTCGGCAAAAGAGTCCAGGCTTAAAACGAAAATAAGTACTGGGGTCGTTTAGTTCGACTGAAATTCTTGAAGTCGGTGCCCCAGCATGGCCGCAGTCTAATGATTGAAAATGATTGAAAGTAGAAGATAAAAGATACGACAGGTTTCTTTCAGAGTCCGTCTACCAAATCCACTCACAGGTCGACTTTGGTCGGCCCGGAGTTATATTAGAAGACACTTGCCCATGGAACCAGGCAGTGGGACTGAAACCGATCTATGAGACCGAAAACCAAACTGCTTACCTCACAGGCACGCCTGAAGAATTCAGATAATTAAAAAAGAAAGATAACGTGTAATCAGACTGGCATATGTGTACGCTGATAGAGAATCGGGTAGATATAGCAATGTGCATAAGTTCCCAGATGTAATACCAGATAAATATATATATATGGAACGTAACCATGCAGAGATCTAAATATACGTCAGCTCACTAGTTCTCTCAGTCTTTCTCTCTCTCCACTCTGTGTGTATTTTGGCGTAAATACCAATAAAAATATGTACTCAATCATATAGACACTTACATGTAAATATATAAAACTAGATTGTTCACAGACATTCCTTTAGGAATGTTATTGTACAAGTGAATACATGACATATAGATACAAGTGTGTGCCTAGGTTTGTGTGTGCTGTTAAGTATGTATGTATGCATGTATGTATGTATGGATGGATGGATGGATGGATGGATGGATGAATGGATGGATGGATGGATGGATGGATGGATGGATGTAGGTATGTATGTAGGTATGTATGTACGTATATCTGTATATATATATATATATATATATATATAATATATATATATATATAATTTATATATATATATGCGCAGAAGTGGGGTGTGTCGCAAGCAGATTACTTACCAACCGCATGGTTCCGGGTTCAGTCTCACTGCGTGGCAAAGCCATGTGAGTGGATTTCGTAGAAAGAAACTGAAAGATGCCCGTCGTAGATATGTATGTATGTGGTTGTGTGTCTGTGGTTGTGTGTCTGTGTTTGTCCCCGCACCACCATCGCGTGACAACCGATGTTGGTGTGTTTTCGTTTCCATAACTGACCGATATAACAAGTACTAGGGTTACAAAGAATAAGTCCCGGGGTCGATTTGTTCGCCCATAGGCGGTGCTCTAGCATGGTCACAGTCAAATGACTGAAACAAATAAAAGAATATATATATAGGCGTAGGGGTGGCTGTGTGGTAAGTAGCTTGCTTACGTGTGAGAGGCATAGTGTCGGGTACCTTTGTATCTGGCCAGGTGTTGGTTAACTTTTTTAGTTACCACCTCAGTAATAAGATCAGGCTGGAGAAAAGGTACCTGTCACGAGACAGATTCATGAGAAGATGGAAGCCTGTGGCGAGGACGCTGGGAGTGTTTGGTACCAGGTAAGTGGAAGCCAAAAACAGGAAAGAAAAAGCAAGGGTCTACCTTGGTGGTCGGATGCCTATCCTTCAGAGAAGCCATTACAAATTTCATTTGTAATGAGCAACGTTCAAAAGTTGTAAATATATTTATTAAATTATTATATTCTTAAATTGTAAATTTTTAACCGCTACAGCTACTTCACCCTTTTATGTTTGTCTGTTCTTGTTCGTCCCCTCTTTGTAATGCCCGCATGGCAAATATTTATGAAATAAAGTAGCTTGCTTACGAACCACATGGTTCCAGGTTCAGTCCCACTGCGTGACACCTTGGGCAAGTGTCTTCTACTATAGCCTTGGGCCGACCAAAGCCTTGTGAGTGGATATGGTAGACGGAAACTGAATGAAGCCCGTCATATATATGTATATATATATATATGCATGCATGTGTATATGTTTGTGTGTCTGTGTTTGTCCTCTCCCACCAACATCGCTTGACAACCGGTGCTGATGTGTTTACATCCCCGTAACTTAGCGGTTCAGCAAAAGAAACCGATATAATAAGTACTAGGCTTACAAAGAATAAGTCCTGGGGTCGATTTGCTCGACTAAAGGCGGTGCTCCAGCATGTCCACAGTCACACGACTGACAAGTAAAGAGTATGTATTCGTTCATATATATTTAAGCAAAAATACGTATGCGTTCGTATCCATATTGCTTGAATGCCTCTTTGAGGTGTTCCTATACGGCAATGTGCATTCAAATTTAGAGAAAGAGAACTCTTTTAAAAGGAACTTTATATATTCTATAGAAAAGAAAGCAGGTTATTATAGAAGTAATTACGACAGAGAAACATTAGTTGCAAGGAACTTTGTTTTACTGTAGATTGGTAAAGAAATGTAGATACGGCGGTTATGTCTCCAGAAGGTACTAAAATAGCAGCCTTTAATAATACTAACGCCCTAATTTAGACATATAGGATTAACTATACTTAGTATTTAGATATCGCTATGCTGGATAATCGTAGCTTCCATTACAAATTCATATATAATTTAATCTTATCTACTCTCAGAATTATTTTCTGTAAAACGAAATATCCTTATATTCAACGGCATGTTATTGATACTGTAATTTAGCTAACATCTCAAATTACGAAGATGAAATATTTTCAGCTGATGTTATATACCGGAAATATTTATCATAAGTTATGTAACTGGGATTATCTTAGTTACATGTTTAATGAATTAGCCGTGAATATGATAAACTTCAATATTTTAAATTGATTGTATACATCTACTTTATCAGTAATATTTTTGTATTGCATATAGATGATTTATTATCAGTGACTAACTTAACGGATTATTTTGTCCTGTGACAAGTAAATTAAAGTGCAAGCCATTCCGGAATAAATAATGTCAGTTATTAGAATCTTTTTGATTAACAGCAACTTGTAACACAACAGAAAAGCTTTGAATTTCGCTCGCAGAAAGCATTTTTTTTAAATTTAAAGCTGTATCGTGTGAAATATTACTTTTATATTTTGTTGTGTGTTTCTTATTTTTAGCTATTTCTCTACTATAACCATCCTGTATTTCAAATCGTTTCATTATCAAAATAATGTTTGTTATTCATAAATAAGGAAATACTGTCAGCTGTTGATTAAATAAGTCTTAAACAACAATTATGCATGGAGTCAATTTTGTTTTGTTTTCCTACGCCTAAGGTTGATAGCCGAAGCCACATACACACATAAACACACTTGCTAGCTCGCATGCATACATTTATACACATAAAAATAGCAAACATTTCAACTTGGCAATTTCTACATGTAGGAGTGTTCTCCGGTTATATATACAAAAGTGTTCATTTCTTAGATATAGTCAAAATTTCATATAAGTAAATCCCAGGAAATTGTGAGCTGTTTAAAACGTTATTGCCATTTCACTTCCTAGGCATTTCCTATCAATTACATGTTTTGCCCTAAACATTCTTCACTCGTGTCTTCGGACAAATGGCTCACTTGTTTTCTGTGTAAAGAGACGTGTCCTGACTTTATTATTCTTTTATTCTTTGTATAGCAAAATTATAAACGCGGCTCGGTACCTTTCGCATAAACCAATGCTAGAAGATAAAGAACACTAGCAGACTGTGGAAAGTAGTATAGAATTAAAAATCAAGTGAAAACTTGAGACTGAAACTAACTTGTATATAGAAATTAATTTTAGAATGACAGTAATAGACAATTTTCAGAAAACATTTATCGTTAATTAAAAACTCAATCGGGAATGTGTCATTTCAACATTAATCTCGCACGTTTGTTAATAACTTCATTATGTAGAACGCTATGCGAGAGATTGATTTAGTGCCGAAGTGAAGTCTATAAGAGCAGTCATGACATAAGGTTATTAAGTTAGATTGTCAGAATACGAAGAGTTTTCTCATCATAATTACTGAATTAAGACATACAAGTGGTAGACAGAGTGGAATACCAATAGATACTAATATATGCAGTCACCTAATCTACTACAAATAACAGCCAAATCTTTGAATTACATCTTGCTGCCCCTTATTGCAAAAGAAAGAACAGAGTTAGCAATGTATTTTCTGATATAAAAAAAAGAGGTGGTTTGGTTGGGATGCTCAGTGACCGCACATCATCAACAAAACTCTATATTGCATCAGAATGGCTGGATGTTCTCCCCCAAGTCAGAGATTATTTCATCACCCAACAACTATAGACTCTCTACAGTTCATATTAGACGCACAGTAGAGTACTGCTGTACTACATCCACACCTAGGATAGTAATGGTGTTACACAAACCGACATCCTGGATCACATCCAAAGAAAGACTTATCAGCCGATTGATATGAAATTGTCACCATTCTAGGTTAAACTCCGGTCCACGGTCGTGCTGTTTTTTCTCTACCATCCAGTTATATAGAGTGTCTCGCATTAATCTTTCTTTGAATGTTGTCCTTCTGGAAATACTCTCTCTCTTTCTCTCTTTCTCTCTCTCTCTCTCTCTCTCCACCTCTCTCTCACTCTTTCTCTCTCTCTATCCAAATATATTTCCTGCAACTGTAGTCTTGCGAATGCCAACTACGCCATCTTACCAATCTCTGAGAACCTGCAAGGCTGAAGGCCAAGAAAATAAAAGGAATTAAAACAAAATTAAAACGCAGATTTTGTAACCAAGACACGTATTATTCAGTCCATCGAGTTGTAAATATATGCCCTATGTTGCCAGGGCCATTACTGTAAGTGGCAAGATCCTTGGATACTTCCCATTAGCATGCAGGGCATAGTTCAAATCTTCCTATTTACTCCTCTGGGTCATGCTTGAAATATTCACATAGCGACTTCAAAATCTACTATCTGTGACCCGAAGTTATTTCCTGATTCCCATGAATAGTTCCATGGCTGGCTGAATCAAAGTTCTACTTCAATTTACTATCAACTCTTAACTCTTTCCTAATAAACAAATTTTCTTCGTGTATCAACTATGTCCATCGTTCTCAATGGGATATAAAATATCCCTTGAATTCACCCTCGGGACAATCTATTTACATGGACCGTTAGAGGGAATGGATCTTCTATACGACCCTTGGGTTGATAAAAACGTACGGATTAATTCTATTTTATCTCGATATATTTCATTTTCATTTATTGATAATAAGATTCCATGGAGCTCAAAACGACGCAAATGTATTAAAATTTCAGCTAAACTGATTTATAGCAGCAGTAAAATTTCCATTTTCGTCCGTAGATCAAGTATTCTATATTGGAAAATCATCATCTCATATTTATAAACTGGAATGAATAAAGAACAAAGGGAATAACTAAATGAAATTAGATGAATCTAGATAGCCATGAAAACGTTATATTTCCTAAGGGAGCATTCGAAACTTCTGATTACTTCTATTATTCCATAACAGAATCCAGATGAATAATCGATCAAACTAATTATAGAATTGTTATTTACGGATAATCTGAGAAATCATAGGGAATTAATAGATTCCTATATGGTTTTATGAAATTTAATGAATAAGTAAAATAAAGAGCGTAATTGCAGTGAATCATGAGAAAGTAGCCACTGAGATTTAGAATGAACATCAAGCAGGATCATGAAATAAATATGTAAACTATAATTGTAAAATTGTAACAAATAAGAGGACTTGATAGAATCGCATTCGAAATCATTGAAAAGAAATCTTAGCTCAGTGGCAATCCAGCGCTGGATTATCATAAGATATATTTAAAGCTACATTTATGGCATACATATTATGCTTATATTTGAGAATCGATAGTGGCTTTTATAAAGTTGATGCTATTCCCTTTTGCGTCTTGAATCTTGAATATGCGCAAAACTAATTCTTAGTGTGTGCGTGATGAAAAATGTTTATGTGTATGTCTCAGTGTGTAAAAAGAGTAAATGATGAGAGTTCGGTTCATTTCAGTAATATTCTTCGTAAATGTGAATCGTATTTGCAAATAAGATGTGTCATTTGTGTGTGCAAAATAAATGTAGACTGAACGAGGCAACTGCTTTGTAATCATAATTTTCTCTGAGATTCCAACTACTCTACAACACAAGTATACAGAAATAAATGGAAACCTATGTTACATGTGTGCATGTGTTTGCATTCATGTGTATATAAATCTTCATGTGCATGTCTACGCGAGTGTGTGTGTGTGTATGTGTGTGTGTGTGTGTGTGAAATTGCATAGTTTATTGGTTAGGATGTTACGCTATTGATTGCGAGATCGGGGTTTCGATTCCCAGACCGGGCATAGCGAAACACTTCATTTCACGTTACTCTGCTATCAATTCCTCATCTAACATGATGACATGCCGTGCATCTGTAAAGGTAATGTCGACTTCATGGAAGGAATAAGCATATGCGTACACAAACATTTGATCACTATATGGAAATCACCTCCCTCTCTCTCTCTCTCTCTATATATATATATATATATATATATATACCACATGGTTCCGGGTTCAGTCCCACTGCGTGGCACCTCGAGCAAGTGTCTTCTACTATAGCCTCGGGCCGACCAAAGCCTTGTGAGTGGATTTGGTAGACGGAAACTGAAAGAAGCCCGTCGTATATATGTCTATATATATA